>NW_019385058.1:297720-343215 GCF_000671375.1 Centruroides sculpturatus | reverse complement strand
ATCCTCCGTCTTCGCCGCTGCAAAATGACCTTTTCGATGTACGTGTTTGATTATGTCAGTTTGCATCGATTTGGGTACAACGTACAGTTCTAGTCCGTTTTCGTATTTATACAAAACGTTATTTTTCAGTACATAATCATTTGTCTCTCCTTTTCCCACTGAATCCTTAAGAGCTTTTATACCCTCATCAGTATCCTGTGCAGAAATAATTCTTGTTGTTATTTCGTCGGAAGAACGCGTAATTAGTAAAACTGCATTGCGGCTTAGTGCATCCACATGCTTCATCTGGCTGCCTTTCCTATGGACAACTTCATAGTCAAATTCGTCAAGTAATAAAGACCCCATCTTGCTAATTTTGGAGTAAGCTCCTTCTTTCCGAGTGTTCGTTGGAACGCAGCACAGTCCGTAATTATTTTAAATTTGGAACCCAACAAATAGTTTCGAAATTTTTTCAAGCCCTCAATTACCGCGAGTACTTCTAACTCGTAACTGTTATATTTTTCTTGCTGAGGTGATGTTTTCCCACTCATGTAATTAATCGGGTAATACTTTCCGTTGTCAGCTTGTTGTATTAGAACTGCTCCGAACCCGAGGCAACTTGCATCCGTATGTAATTCTAATGGAGCGCCACGCTTGAAAATATGGAGAACTGGACTTTGTGATTGTATGTCCTTCAATTTTTGAAATGCTTCTAGTTGTTCTGGAGCGAATTTGAATTTTACGCCATCTCTAAGCAAATCGCTTAAGGGTTTCGCTATCTTCGAATAGTGGGGAATGAATTTCCTAAAATAACCCGTGAGTCCTAGAAAGCTTTGAACATGTTTTACGGTTTTGGGTTGTGGAAACTTTTGAACGGCTGCTGTTTTAGTCGGAGAAGGTCTGATTGTTCCGTCTCTGATGACATAGCCGAGAAATTCTACTTCGTTCTTTAAGAATTGACATTTTTCGAAATTAAGTTTCAATCCATATTCTGAAGCTATTTTTAGTACACGCTTCAATTTTTCTATACCTTCCTGTGCATTTGATGATGGTATTAGGATATCATCCATATAAATTACTACAGTTTTATCATGTAACAATGGTCTAAACACGTGGTAAATATAACGTTGGAATACACTTGGACTATTACACAAGCCAAAAGGAACCTTTAGAAATTCATACTGGCCCTCGTGTGTAACGAAAGATGTATACTTTCTACACTTCTCATCAATGTCAACATGGAAAGATCCATTTTTTAAATCGAGTGACGTGAACACTTTTGATTGTTCCAAACGATCTATCACATCCTCAATCAAAGGCAAGGGGAAGTGATCTCTGACCGTTTTCGGATTCAACTTTCTAAAGTCCACGCACAGTCTAATTTTGCCATTTTTCTTTTTGCATAAAACTATTGGCGCAGCATAATCTGAACAGCTAGGTTTGATTATGCCACCGTCCAACCATTCTTGGATTTGGTCTTTTACTATTTTTTGTTCTTCGAATGACATTCTACGTGGGCGATGACTAATGGGAATTTCGTCAGTTAAAATAATTTGCATCTTCAATCCGATATCCTTAACCTTATTTGGCTCATAGGTTGTAATTAATTCCATCAAATTCTGTCGTTGCTTTCTATCCAGAATGTGACTTAAATCTATCTAACAACAATCTGTCGCATCTGCCAATTGACCTAAAAAACATGTTTTTTCGTTCTCATCTTCTGAGGGATCAGTTAAATCATACTCCCTGTCGTCGGTGAACGAAACATGGTTAAAACGGTTTAATCCGCCCATATCTGCACTTGATTGCATTTTTTTGCTTTCATTGCAAGGCTTACTCGGAAATGTATCAGATTTGGAAGTAAACTTTTCTTTTTTATTTCTGCCGAAATCGTTTGTGTCACTAACCACAAGGGGTGGGCGCTCACCAAGTGATTTAGTGTCTTGAAAACCGTTTCCCTCTCCCCACTCAGTGAAATGCGAAAGGAACATCTGCTCTTTTCTAGAGGCGTCATCTGATCTAACGAGTGTTGATTCAGCCGCAGACTTTCCATCGGGAACAAAAATTCGAGTATAATTAACACGAATAGTATTTTGACTTCGTTTCCCCATGACTTTGAATCCGTAGTTTGTTATAGAGAAGTTCAGTTTATTCAGAACATCTATTCCTATTATTATAGAATTACACAGATCACCTTCTACCACGTAAATATTTGCAGGAAGAGAGTATTCGTCAATCTTTATTTCACTTTCGAAGAAACCTAACGGAGAAATACTATTCCCATCTAATCCAATTAAAGATGCACCATCTGAGTTTAATTTCGGAGTCCCTACTTTATCATAAAAATGCCTTGGTATCATCGTTACGTCCGACCCGGTGTCGATGAGTCCTTTTGTTTTTGCACCTAGGATTTCAACATCCGTTTCAATTTTGTTGTTACATCTAGAGAAATGACTTAGTTCCATTTTGTTTACTTCTTTTTGAGGACAAGCGTTAGCTTTATGGCCGAATTTTTTGCACTTAAAACATCTAATACCTTCGGATTTATACGAGCAATTACTCGAAATGTGACCAATTTCATTACAATTAAAACATTTGAGAGTTTTACTGTCACGCTTATTACGATAAGGCTGGGGTTTTCGATGCTCTGTAGGTAAATTCGGTTTAGACTGAAACGAACGAGAATACGTAGATCGGATCTTCTCATAAACTCTCAACTTTTCATGAAATTCTGTCAAATTATCTGTTCCGTATAACATCGCTTTGTTACTGGGTATGTCACGTATACCAGAAATAACATATTCGATCAACCCGTCAGGCTCAATTTTTCCACGACTAGCGAGTTCTTGCATTTTAAAGAAATATTCTTGCACGGATTCATTGGGGAGCATTTGGCGTTTAGCCAACATACCGTGCAATCGCGCTGAGTTATATTTACTGCCAAATTCCGCTTTTAATTCCGATTTCAATTTATCCCAGGAATTAATACCGCTTTGACTTTCAACAAATAATTTCGCTAACCCTGTTAAGGATTGTTTTGCAAATATAAATTTATGTAAATCAGACCAAGTCATCATTTTAGCAAAGTCTTCGAATGCAACCAGCCATTTATCGATAGAACAATATTCACTACCATCGAAAGGTTTGATTACGTTTTTCACGTCATGAAAGTTAATGGAAAGTTTAGTCATATCCGAAACATGCAGACAATTATTGCTAGGTGGATCATCAACAACAGTTTGAACTTCTAATACATCTTCGTCTTCGGTATCAACGTCTGCCAAGATCAGATTTGATTGTAATGATTTTAAATCAGAAAGAGAAAGAACAAGCCTTTCGACGATTTCGTCTTTATTACTGTCATATTGAACATTTAATAAGTTGCACAAAACAACTAGGTCGTTTAATCGAAAGTTCTCATTAATATATTGCACTTTCTTTTTTAAGTTTTCGTCCTCTTTGGATGGAAAATTGAATCCACCAAAGGTTCTCAATCTTTTTCTGTTATTCCTATCTCCAACCTCTTCGAATACAAGTTGATGCAACAATCTTATTGAACTTGTCGAGGCCGACTTTAGTGTTTCGCCGATAATTTTTACGAGCGTCGCCATCTTAAAAGTAGAATTTTAAAACTACTCACGGTTTGCCGAAACGTAAGTCGAAGTCCTTCCGGAATGTCGATGTATTCGGTCTCTCCAACATCGAAATTCTCACAAAAACAGAAATGTCCGTAAGTCCAGAGTACTCACAAAACCAAAGCGCTGTTCGTCAAATCTCTTCGAGTTAAGACTAATCCACATCCGCGCCTATTCCTATCCAAGCCTATTTCAATCCCGGCGAGCCCCCACTTCTATGAGACTTTTCTTTGCCTTTTGAAAAACTTTAATTGAGATAAGAAAGATTTGGATAACAGGAACGTTTTAAGGAATACAAATTACATAAAAATATATTGTGAGTATTATAAAAAAACAAATGTAAGACTTCTTTCTCGTCCTTCGTCTTTTCGCGCGTTCTTCAACCGTCGTCTCCTCTCGCGAAGTCGCGTCTCGTCCCGCTCTGGTCGTCTCGCCGGCAGATGGTGTTTCGCTCTCCACACTATTATTACTTAAGTATGTAAAAATTTATTACATTTCATGTTGTAGGAGGGTTTTACCCAATTCTCGAACCGTGTCAGAGTGAAACCGTGCTATAACAGTGCCGTGTTTTACGGGGGTGGTACCAATTCTCGAACCGTGTTAGAGTGAATCCCTGCTATAGAAGTGCCGTGTTATACGGGGTTACCTGTATAAAATTTTTTCTAATTACAACCGAACGATTAAATAATTTAGTGAATTATAAATATGTGCATATTTAGGTATATACATACATACATATATGTAAAGTTGGACCTAATTTGATGTGTTTTTAAGAATAAAGTACAATACGAAAAGTAGAAATTGTATAGCATTTTCATAACGTTAACCCAGTTAACCACTGCTTATGTCACATTTTCAGTAAAATAATAACCGAAAATTATCATTTATACGTTGTTTATAAAGGAAATAAAAGAATTTTTTGGGATTATTCCCAAAAAATTATAGGTTACATATTTTGGAAATGTTGAGTCGAATTAGTCTAGAATCGATTAATTTTATGGAAGAAACGTATCAAACAGCCGTAGTCCGTAAACTGCATACGTGCCGGACTGTGATTGGCTGGACTCATAGAAAATAGATTCATAAAAACCGAAACGTATCTACCGTGTTATAGGGGGGTCGACTATATATAACAGCCAGGAATGCCAAATAAAGGCGTTGCTGATATTTCTGATCAAAATGGACATAAAAGCTCATAAGATGAAGATCCTACGTAAAAAAAAAACTCTCTTGTTTAACTAAAATTAATATTAACGCGTCATACAAAACTTTTAATTGTGATTGTTAGTTAATTATTTATTGGAAATAAATGATCGATTGCTTTAATAAACGTATTTCTCTTGGTAACAAAAAATAATTGTATATATGTTTGGTAACTTTTGGAATATAACTCGATGTTTTGCAATAGTTCATAGTTTTGTTTAGCACAGATTCGCATAGTACGGCACATTTTCAGAACGTAGCTATCGTGCTATGTGAAGCATATCTGTATTTAAAAGCACCTGTCCAAGTGGATAAATCCAATGAACACTGGTAATTAATTGATCGCGGATTCGCACCTCGCCAACACGCGGAGTTTTGCGAGCTTTCTTAGCATTTGTAACACTTAAGTAAAGATCAATTTCCCTTAGAAAATCCTTCAGGGAGGCATCCTCCCTCGGCAGATCGCCCACGTGTCTAGTTGCCGTAAGCAATAAACCAAACCAAATCAAGATGTCTACCCATAAATCCGCCTGTGCTTCGTACAACGAACAAATAATAATTTTATGAAGAAGTGTATGACAAAAAAACTAAAATAAGAATAATAATCTTAGACCTTATAAAACGGTAATTATTCTGTATGTTTTAAGTTCAAATTTTATAAATTAAGTAAATATTGTACTTATAGTCCAATTTATGCTTCATTTAACTTTTAATCATTTAAATAATATTCCATTAAATGTGAAATACAATATTATTTTGTATTAATAAGATTTGCAGTCTTTAAATACACAAGAAGCCTTGGGTGACCTTTAAGAAAACATTTTGTTATTAAAGTACTTTTGTTTCTAACATGCTGAAACACAGTTAAATGAAATTATGCTTACTTTAATGTATTAGAAATTTTCGTCGAAGAGCAGTTAGAAAATTTAAATTTGTTAACTTCATTACTTCGATCTCCCATAATATAACCGTCAGTTGCAGGGCACGTTGATCTTCCTGGATTGTTAGGGTTGTCACCCTTCACGCCATCGTGTAAGCTTCCAAGTCTGAAAATGAATTTCTCCTCTCAAATTCAGAATGTTTCCATAATTTAACGAAACGTTTTAAATCACTTACAGATGAGCTAATTCATGAGCTACTGTATCAACTCTTTCGTTATAATTTGAATCGTCTAACGAGATGCCTACCTTACCACAATTATTACAGACAGTTCCTACTTGTGCAATGCCTGAAAAACAAATTCAAGTAAAATCAGACAACATAAAATACGGAATAGTATCGAAGTAAATAGTAAAATGTTTACCGGAAGCATCAAACTCAACGGTATTATCTTCTCGAAGGATACCCAATTTACGACTGAATTATAACTATTGAAGTTAGTCTCTGCCTAATTTCTCTCTCTGTACATATATATAATGTAGTACTTACCGAACAATAAGCATAATTATGTCAGCATCTTTAGCCAAACCAGTAGCATTTTTACAATAATAAGCTGTCATATTATCAATTAAATTATCGGTATGTAGATATCGTTCGTGACCCGGAATTGCGCTCTGTACGATATAAGACGGTTCCGATTCTTTCTATAATAGGAAATGAAATTCGATAAATATATCTAATTATTGGATATAATGCGCGAAATCTTACCGTAAATGCAGTAATTCCCAGCAAACGAACTTTTATTCCTAATCCCAAAGTATCCATTAGATTTTGTACCTAAATTCAAAGTACATAATTCGTAAACAAATTATAAATTTTAATTCAGACTTAAATTTTCATGGCAATAATGACATACATTTTAATTATCATATTTAAATAAATGAAAGAAATTTACCCTACCCCCATATACATAACGATTACGTATTCCGTTAGAGCTTTTAAAGTTTTAAATCGTTTCGTAAAAGCATTTTCTGTTAAAACGAGATTGTCCACAATTATACATTTGCCTTTCCTGTCCATTCTCGTGACATTTTTCATTATTCTATTACCATCCACAGATATAACTAATAACATAGTTAAAACGTTATTCAATTTATAAAATAGACTACGAACTACAAACAATGGAGAGTTTTGATTATATACCTGCGTCATTGAAAAAAGATTTTTCGTCACTTGTAACTTCCACGATTTTGTGTGCTATTCTTTCGTCTTTAACCGTCCTTGCAGATTCATACGGTGCAATTCTCAACTTTGAATTTACAATTCCTTGCTAGAAGCGCACAGAAAACTTTAAGAATCTATGTTTTATATATAAATATTAATAATTTTAATATTTACAATTGTGACAGGCCCGTCTTCGTCGAACAAAAGAGCTGCTCCTGTTGCGCTGTCTCTGAAAATTTTTCTTTTCAGATCTTCTACGTCAATCTTAAAATATTTCGAATAAAATTTCAGTATATTTCGTATTGAATTCAGTTCTAATCCGATTAATTCAGACTTATAATTAAAGCGTGTTTAATCCATAAAGTAACAAATATCTCACCGACTGAATTATTTGGTTTTTCTCATTCAGGAGTACGAAGTTTTTCGCCAATATTTCGCCTGCAGGTTGCAGTTTCAGTTCTATATCTTGATCTGAAGCTCGGAATTTGACCGTCTTCACTCCAGACCTGGACGTTTCCACGGATGGAAACACCACGTCTACTCGACCTGTATACCAGAAATTTAAGAAAACGTCTTGAAAGGTTTATCCAAACTGTGGTTAATTTTTAATTTTCATACTATAAAAATTGACAATAAGCTTACTGTTAAATTTTTAATAATAATAGTCTTACCACTTGGAATGGCCGAAGCGATTGCAAAGAGGAAAATACCTGCAAGATGGATCATGGTTGTTTATAGCCATGGCAATGGTCTCCTACTATTTATAGTGATGGAAATCAAGTATAAAATGCTGATTAGTGTAATTACGCGATTTCTCATCCGACGCCTATAGATAGCTTGCCCCTGTGTCAAATTTTAACATACTTAATTATTATCTTAGTCATTAAACTGCTTATTTATTTAAATTTATTTTCTTTATTTCTGAAACTAATTCAGAACGTCATAAAATGCGTTTTCATTCGCGCCTTATATACCTTTTATAACGAAATTGTGCAAGATGTAAATGTAATGTATTGTGCTCAACGTGACGGAAAAACTT
The DNA here is from genome assembly GCF_000671375.1 of Centruroides sculpturatus. Lineage (NCBI taxonomy): Eukaryota > Metazoa > Arthropoda > Arachnida > Scorpiones > Buthidae > Centruroides > Centruroides sculpturatus. The sequence continues at coordinate 335,256 of NW_019385058.1, read as the reverse complement.
TACACAAAGCCTGAAGAAGCCTCCAAGTACAGTTCAGTACCAATCGTATTGAAGAAAACAAAAATCTTTCACAATAAAATTCTAAATAATGTCTAAATTTATATTCATATTGAGATTTAAAAGAAAAAATTTTAAGTTTGGTTTTTGAATTAATTAAAATTTAATATAGTAAAATAAAACTTTATTTATATCAATAATAATAGTTATAATCTTTATTATTATAATTTATCTGAATTGTATTCGGTCCCATAAAATCCTGATAAACTAATTTCTATAGCAGTTAATTAACGCACTTCCCTGTTTATTACTAAAGCCGTTTATTATTTCATAAATTCGAAACACTCAAAGATAATAAAGTTGAAAAATTAAAAAGTCAAAATGCTGTAATTAATTAAAAGAAAAGGTTTTAACGTGTTTGAAATTTCGAATCTATAATTTTATTACTTATAAAAATAATAATATATTTATTACAAAAATAATTATATAACGATAAAACTGTACGAAATTTTAATAAATATTTATATTTTATTTTCTTTATAAACAACGTATAAATGATAATTTTCGATTATTATTTTGTTGAAAATGTGACATAAGCAGTGATTAACTGGGTTAACGTTATGAAAATTCTATACAATTTCTACATTTCGTATATTACTTTATTCTTAAAAACACATCAAATTAGGTCCAACTACTTTACATATACGTATGTATGTAGATACCTAAATATGCACATATTTATAATTCACTAAATTATTTAATCGTTCGGCTGTAATTAAAAAAAAATGTAAATTTATAAATTCCCACTTTCGTCGAGCTGTCTGTCTGTTCTTCCCTAATCTCCAGAACGGGGCTAAATAGATAAACGTCAAGAACAGATATGGAAAACATAGAGGCAGGAGGCCCCGATTAACTGTATACGAACTTTCAGTACAAACGTGCTTTCGATAACTGATAACTAAAGTTTATCTTTAGTATATTATTTATAAAATAATACAATATAAATATTTATTAAAATCTCACTCAATTTTATCGTTATATAAATATTTTTCTAACAAATATATTATTATTTTCATAAGTAATAAAATTATTTTATAGATTCGAAATTTGAAAGACGTTAAAATCTTTTATGACAATTTAATTACAGAATTTCGAGTTTTATTTTCTCAATTTTATTATATTTTAAAGCTTTGAATTTGTAAAATAATAAACGACTTTATTAATAAAAAAAAAATTAAGTTAATTAAAACTATAAAACATTTTATAAAATTTATTGCGTCCACTTTTCGTAATAAATAATCAAGAAATGAATAATTTAGAATTTTATCGTTTTCAGTTTTAATTTTTATTACCCGAAAAAGTGAAAACAAAGACGAAAATATTTTAAATAAATTGATATTTAAAGCATTTATTGCAATGAAAATTATTAAATAAATTATAAATTATATATCATAAATTATAATAATAGAGATTGTAACTATTATTATTGATATAAATAAAGTTTTATTTTACTATATTAAGCTTTAATTAATTCAAAAACTAAACTTAAAATTTCTTCTTTTAAATAGCAATATGAATAAAAATTTCAACATTATTTAAAATTTTATTGTGAAAGATTTTGATTGTCTTTAATACGATTGGTACTGTACTGTACACTTGGAGACTTCTTCAGGCTTGATGTAAAGTAAATCCGTCACTTTGAGCACAACACATTACATCTTGTACAATTTCTTTATATAAGGCATATAAGGCGCGAATGGAAATGCATTTTATGACGTTTCGAATTAGTTTCATAAATAAAGAAAATAAATTTAAAGAAATATAACAGTTTAATGACTAAGATAATAATTAAGTATGTTAAAATTTGACACAGGTGCCAGCTATCAATAGGCGTCGGATGAGTAATCAAATAATTACACTAATTAGCATTTTTCAGTCGATTTCCATCACTATAAATAGTACGAGAACATTGCTACGGCTATAAACAACCATGATCTATCTTGCAGTTATTTTCCTCTTTGCAATCGCTTCGGCCATTCCAAGTGGTAAGACTATTATTATTAATAATTTAACAGTAAGCTTGTAGTCAGTTTTTATAGTATGAAAATCGAAAATAAATTACAGTTGAATAAAATTTTGATAAACTTTCTTTCATATTCGCAAATGCAGGTCGAGAAGACGTGGTGTTTCCATCCGTGGAAACGTCCAGATCTGGAGTGAAGACGGTCAAATTCCGAGCTCTAAACGAAGATATAGAACTGAAATTAGAACCTGCTGGTGACATATTGGCCAAAAACTTCGCAATTGTTGATCAACAACCAAACCCAGTAACCATTTAAAACACTTATGAAATGCGTTAATCACATTTACTCTAAGATTATATTCTGTACAAAGTATTAGAATTAAAATTATATATTTCGGATAAAAATAGTAACTATATATCAAATATTTAAATGCTTTAAGATCGACGTAGAAGACTTGAAAAGAAGAATTTACAGAGACAGCACTAATGGAGCCGCTCTTTTGATCGACGAAGACGGGCCTGTCACGATTGTAATTAGTATAATAATCGATATTTTATATCCTATAATATTACATATATTCTTAAACTTCTTTCTATACTTTTAGCAAGGAATTGTAAATTCAAAATTTAGAATCGAACCGTATGAGTTGGGACCGTCCATCTTTAACGGGAGAACCGTTAAAGATGTTCAAATACCACATAAGATTGTAGAAGTTATAAATGACGAAAAGTCCTTTCTGAATGATGCAGGTGAATATATTTAACACTTTTAACATTATTAATTGTTGGCAGCTAATATTTTTGAAATTCGATAATGTTTTGAACTTGTTTTCAGTCATGCATATGGATGTTAACGAAGAAATGGAAAAGGTTGCAACAATGGCCAGAGACGATCAGTGCATAGTTGTGGAATGTCTGGTTGTTACAGAAAGTGCTTTTACGAAACGATTCGAAACTACAAAAGCTCTAACGGAATACGTAACTGTCATGTATACTGGGGTAAGATATAAATTCCTAAAAGTTTTTAAAGTAAATAAAATAGTTCATAAAAGCTTAATTTTGAATTAAAATTTATACCTTTTTACGATTTTTCCTTTATTAATTTAGGTTCAAAACCTAATTGATACATTACAATTGGGAATAAAAGTTCGTTTGCTTGGGATTGATCCATTTAAGGTAATCTACTAATTATATTTATTTACTGGGCTGCAATTTAAAAAAACTGTAGAGCTATAAATTTTCACTGCTGACCGTTTCGCTGTCTGTCTGTTGGTTGTCTGTCTCTCCTTCGTTAATCTCGAGACTGGCGTTAGATAAACGAAAAGCGAGACTGGATTCGAAAAGTTTAGGGTTAGGAGACCCGATTAAGTATACGAACGTCCGGTGAATTCCGGAAGTCACGTGATTTTAATTGAAACATTTATTTGGAGTTACAAAGATGACCGGCATGACACCTGTTGTTTCCAGGAAAAGTATGATGTACAGAGGCAAGACACTGATAATTTGCGACAGAAAGCGCATATATAAAATTAAATAAATAAAAAATATGAATAAAAATTGCAGCCCAGAATTCTGACAATGTCATAATAAATAATCGCTCGTTTACCTTCATTTTCATCTATAGAAAGATACAGAACCACCTTATATAGAAGAGAGTGTAATTCCAGGACACCCAGAATATTTTAATCCTTATGATTTACTTGATGGCATGGGAAAATATTACTGTAATCATGCTACTGGTTTAGCTAAAGATGCTGATATAATCATGCTTTTTATTACGTAAGTATTCTATTATATCGGTATTTACAGATTTGAAATGAACTAATTTTAATATATATTATTTAGTCGAAAATTGGGCGAGTTACAAGATGATGGTACAGTTGTATTTGTAGCTAAGGGTAAACCTTTTCCCATTTACTTCTTATTCTTTCTATTTATATTTACAGTACAGTATACGTTCAAATACATTTCTTTCGCAGGCGTTGCATACACAGGCACTGTTTGTAACGAATGTTACAAAGTTGGCATTTCTCTAGACGATTCACGGTACAAGGAAAGAGTTGAAACGGTAGCTCATGAAATAGCTCATCTGTAAGTAATTTAAAACATTACATCAAATGCTGAAATAATATGAATTTGAGAAGAAATTATTGAAAAATATTTCAGACTTGGGAGTCTTCACGACGGCGAAAGTTCGGATGTGGGTTTGCCTGTTGGAACTCCAGGAGCATTAGATTGCCCAGTAACTGACGGTTATATGATGGGAGATCGAAGTAATCTTTTTAACAGATATAAATTTTCCGAATGCTCGAAGAATTGTGTTAAATATGCATTATCGTAAGAATAATTTTAATTATTTAAATTTGAATAGTTTAGAAATAAATACTTTAATAACATAATTTCTTCTTAAAGGTTAGCAGAAGCTAAGTGTGTATACGAAAGCTGTGGATTTCAGTAATTGGTATTTAATGATATGATCGACATTCAACGAACTATTGCTTTAAACGACAAAGAAAATAGTGTATTTCAAATATTACATTAAATTACTTTTTAATTCAAAAATAATTTAAAACAAATAAAGTTATTCAAATGCAGTCATATTTGTCGTCTGGCTTTTTTTCAATAAAATTGTAAAATAGTTAACTGGCTTCTTCTAGTGAAGAGAATGCACTATTTGGCCTTTTTGGTCAACAGTTGTGCGGTTTGTATGTTTTTAAAGCCTTCTTAACGCCGAATATGATTACAGTCGGAAAATATCTGAAAAAGTGGGTTACGCCTGCTACTAAAGATTCTGATGGGTTTGAGGACGACACTTTACGAATCATCACAAATATTTTTCACGTTGGAAACATTCAATCAGAAATGAAAATGAAGCATATAACACAAATTCCAATGACCGGAAAGAAAGGAACAAACAATTCTCAACGACTACAAAAACGAGCTACGACTGACTAAAATGTGCCGTTCTTCGTTTTATTCAAAAACGCAAATTCACAGAAATAATTCAAGCCAAGAGAAAGATGTTTAAATGCGTCACTATCAGCGATGAGAAAGCGTAAGCTGATAATCTAAATCGGAATGTTGATATATAGACTATCAACTTTTCATGAGATCATCATCAGGTTGTTTTCCTTTATTTTGTTTCAATTCTCAGAATTACATTAAAAAACACAAATTACTAATATTAAGAATAACTTTTGAAATAGAAATCGTGAAAACTCACGCAATATTGGTACGAAAATGGCGTTTCATCGCCATATGATATTTCAGTCATTAGACCAGCATTTAAGAGAAAGGAAATGAACATAGGCATTCTAATCTAATTACTATCTATTACATATAAATTGGCCTATAGCATATTAACTTGCTTAAATATTATAAAGTTTGGCTGCAGCAATATCAGTTTTTATGATTGATGACTACCGTATTTTATTTTACATTACTTTAAATAAAAACTGTGTTCAATAAACGAACAAATTAAGAAAGAACAGCAAAACAAACCAAGCTTTCTGTGCTATAGAACGTGGCGGAACGCGGAAAACAGAGTGCGGGAAGATTTAACGTCCCCTGAAAGTTGAGGTGAGCACAGGATGAAATTCACATTCCTTGACACACCCGTTTATTTCGATGTCTCTGGAGATGTCGAAATGTAGTCCTATGTTTCAGACATTACTAGTACTTAATATATAAGAAATTACTATAGCCTACATGTATTGCAGTCAGTCACATAACATCGAACTTTTGAATTCGACGAACTTTTCTTTTCTCAAAGCTTTCGTAAAAATATCAGCAATATATTCCAAACGATTCGAAACTACAAAAGCTCTAACGGAATACGTAACTGTCATGTACACTGGGGTAAAATATAAATTCCTAAATGTTTTTAAATTGAATAAAATAGTTCATAGAAGCTTAATTTTGAATTAAAATTTATAACTTTTTACGATTTTTCTTTTTTTAATTTAGGTTCAAAACCTAATTGACACGTTAGAAATGGGAATAAAAATTCGCTTGCTTGGAATTGATCCATTTACGGTAATTCACTAATTATATTTATTTACTGGGCTGCAATTTAAAAACTGTTGAGCTATAAATTTTCACTGCTTACCGTTTCGCTGTCTGTCTGTTGGCTGTCTGTCTCTGCTTCATTAATCTCGAGAATTGTGTTAGATAAACGAAAAGCAATACTGGATTCAAAAAGTCTAGGGGGTACGAGGCCCGATTTAGTATACGAACGTCATGTGAAGGCCGGAAGACACGTGATTTTAATTGAAACATTTATTTGGAGTTACAAAGATGACCGGCATGACACCTGTTGTTTCCAGGAAAAGTATGATGTACAGAGGCAAGACACTGATAATTGGAGACAGGAAGCGCTTATATTAAATTAAATAAATCAAAAAATGTGAATAAAAATTGCAGCCCGGCATTTTGACAATGTCATAATAAATAATCGCTCGTTTACCTTCATTTTCATCTATAGAAAGAAACAGAACCACCTTATATAGAAGAGAGTGCAATTCCGGGCCACGCACAAAATCTTAATCCTGTTGATTTAATTAAAAGTATGGAAAAATATTACTGTAATCATGCTACTGGTTTAGCTAAAGATGCTGATATAATCATACTCCTTGTTACATAAGTATTCTATTATATCGGTATGTACAGATTTGAAGTGGACTAATTTTAATATATATTATTTAGTCGAAAAATGGGCGAGTTACAAGATGATGGTACAGTTGTACTTTATGTTGAAGGTAAACCAATTCCCATTTACTTCTTATTCTTTCTATTGATATGTACTGTACATTACAGTATACGTTGAAATACATTTCTTTCGCAGGCATTGCATACGTAGGCATTGTTTGTAAGCAATGTTAAAACGTTGGCGTCTCTATAGACGATTAACTGTACATGGAAGGAGTTGAAACGGTAGCTCATGAAATAGCTCATCTGTAAGTAATTTAAAACATTACATCAAATGCTGAAATAATATGAATTTGAGAAGAAATCAGCCTAATACATCCATACAGAGATGCTTGAAATGCATTCTACTAAAAATTTGATTGTGGTTAATTAAAGGCTATTTTTTTTGTAAAAGTTTTGTCTATTTTGCTCTAATCAGTCCCTGATTTGATAAATGTGGCTATAATAAATTGGAGGTTTATTAGGCTAATTAGTTTAATCTTAACTTATGTTGTGGTCTAGAAGTGTAATTTAATAACNTCCGGGACAACTGAGTGACTTCCTGATTATGACTGAAAGTGCTTTAAACTATATTTCTAACTTATATTTACATTTATGATTTGTGTTCTTACTTTTTCTGCTTTCTGTTCTTGTTAACAATTAGATGTGTAGCCATACGCTAAATAAATAAATTAACTTATGTTGTGGTCTAGAAGTGTAATTTAATAACCTATTATTGTTTAAATATATTATTGTTTAAACTCTCCTCCGCTACAGCAGAAGAGAGCTTAAAATTATTACTTACGGAATTCGTTAAAATAGATGACAAAAATAAAGACAACAGAGAGCAAAAAAAGTTAAGAGAAAGATTACAATACAAAACAAGTGGTGAAAATGTTCCGTTATTCTCAAAGGAAGAGATATCTTGGATAATATCGAACTTTAAACAAGGGAAAGCCCCAGGACATGATCTAATTACAATAGAAATTGTAAAACAAATAAATAACAGAGAGCCAGATTTTCTATACGAATTATATAACACTTGTTTAAAATTTGCGGTTTTCCCAGCTGAATGGAAAATTGCGAAAATCTTACCAATCTATAAGGGTAAAAACAAAGATCGAAAAGAAGTAAGAAGTTATAGACCAATCTCTCTCCTTCCTGTTCTGGGAAAAGTTTTGGATAAATTAATAGTATATCGTCTTACAACTTGGCTAAATTCAAACAAATGGTTTTACGAAAATCAATACGGGTTTCAAGAAGGACGTTCAGCGGAGGATGCTATCTATATCAAAAGTAATTAAAGATATCGAAGAAGGGAGGAAAAATAACAACTGGACAATTGCTCTCAGTCTTGATATAGAAGGTGCTTTTGATAACGCATGGTGGTCACTAATCCATGCTAAATTAGAGGAAGCAAATTTCCCAAACAATTTGTATCGCATTGTATGTGATTATCTAACAAACAGAAAGGCATACATAGAATACGCAGACATAAAAATGGAAAGGGACATGACTATGGGATGTCCACAGGGATCCTGTTCTGGACTCATTTTTTGGTCAATTATATTAAATGATCTCTTGAAAATCAACACATTATCAGAATCAAAAATAACAGCTTTTGCTGACAATATAATGGTCATCTGTTCGGCAAAAAGCAGAAAACAAATAGAAATAAAATGCAAAAATATACTGGATAAAATAAAGAAATGGGGAAATGCAAACAAACTTAAATTTAATCCAGAGAAGACAAACGCCATAGCCTTTACAACATGCAAAGTGAAAAAAAGGCAACCCACAATTAAAATGCAAAATAAATCGATTAAATGTGTAAATCGATTAAATCGTAATTTTAACTAAAATACACTCGAAACCGAATGGGCCGAAGGTTAAACGGAGACCGTATTCTGAAGCATGAAGATGTTTCTTCGACACAAACTGGACATCAAAAATTTCGCCCTTTGACCTCCAACTTTTCCATTGAATCTATATATTAGTTACAACGCTTGTCAACGGCTTACTTTGCGAGAATTAAATTGTCAGCAGCTAAAACACATCTAATACACTTAACAGTTATCTATACAGGCTGGACACAAAGAATTCTTAAGCTGTTTGTCTCTTTTCACAATGTGATCATTTCTGAGTGCAGTCCATCTTCCACACTTACGTAACCCTCTGCAAATGCTTTGTGCCACTTAAACGTTTGTGTCCCGGCTGCGGACACGTGTGTCCGCAGCCGTCGACTCTCGCATGAAACACTTTTAAGTGCCGTCGTTGCGTTTAGGTGACGGACCGCTTGTACGCACGTTAGGGTAAATTGCTGTAGAACGGAACACTTGTCACGACTTGGGCTCGCGATCGAATACAAATGACTTTTCCGCATGGCTGCGCTACGTGCGGCGTATCTTTACTTTTCTGTCCTACAAATGCAAATCACATGTAAGAGAGTTTCTTCGTTCCGGGTCGGTCCGTGTCTTTTGTTGTCTCTACTGCAAATGGAGTTCGAACGTTCTAACGATTTCCAGTAGGATCTAACGCCAGCTCTGTCGTAAGTATAATCTTGAACTTTTTCTGCGTTAAGTATATCCGAATCCCATTAGTATTTATATTTATATTTTTTTGTTACTTTACAGAATGAAAAGCTGGCGGTATTGCTGGTGGCTGCGGCCCAAGAAAATGAAGAAGTTCTCCTTCCGCAATCGATGAAGAGAGGGTCTTTTCCTCCTTTGAGCGAGGAGAGGAACTCTCTTCCATCGATTGCGGAAGGGGTTCTTTCTTCACGGGATCGTCTTCAGGAATAGTGGATGTCGACAGCATTCTCTGTTCCGCGTTGAACGGAGAGGAGACATTTCGCCATTCGGACGTGTAATGAAAAGTAAAATGTCTCCATGTTGACGACATCATTTTTGCCGCACTGGGAGGGGAGGAATGTTTCGATCATTCCTCCCTTTTCCAACGAGTGGGATCTTCTCGTTCGGTGTGGGCAAGGATGCAAAGGAAAAAGCATCGCTTCGTAAGAGATGAGAACGATTTTTTCCTTTGCTATTTCTGAAGGATATTACTAACCTAGGATAAGAAGATAAGAGGTTTTTTCGTTTGTATTTTCCTCTTGTCATACTAACAACATTTAAATTTAAGGTTTTAGTGTCAATTTACTAACGTAGGATAAGAAGGCAAGAGGTTTTTTATTTATTTAGTTTTTCCTCTTGTCATACTAAACATTCAAACTAAAACCTTAAATTTAATTTACTAATCTAGATGTAAGTGGACAAGGGAAGGGATTTTTAAATTCCCCCTGTCGTACTCACACTAGTTTAGTAATTCACATCCATGCACATAAACAACAACATCCCTCACGCTGAAACACACAAACAACGACACATTCGTCGCATCCAATCACCAAAGATTCCATTCACGTGAATTATAAACAACACCGTTCACAACCCGAACACACTTCCTAAAATCCAATCTCTGGGTCCACGTCCCGGTAAGCGGTAACGTCGGTCGCAACGACCGATGGCCAAAGAGGCTCTGGAAACAATTTACTTTTGATATTAAAATCTGAATTTGAATTCTTTTAATGAATCATTTATTTTTATCCAAATGATTTTACTGAATATATATACAGTGTAACATGGCTACCTTCCTATAGTAACTAGTTTTAATTGGTTTAAAATGTACTAAACAGATTTTCAGAGATACTGTTTCTCTGTATAGTGGCCACTGTTAGATCTAGTTTTCCTGAAATATAATCTGTTAAAGTGATCTCTTTATAGAAAAAAAGCTGGTGGGTTGTGGGTTACTGGCGACCCACGTGGCATCGACAAGAAGAAATTCTACTTGCAGGTTAACATCAGCCTCACGTATTGTAGTATTTTTCATTATCAGAAATTGCTTCAATATTGTAATTCAACAGCTACCGTGAGAAATTTAATTCAATTCACATCTCACTAAGAACATTAAGATTAAGCTGTTCAATGACGTATCAATATAATTCCCAACTGTATGTCATCACACCGAGATGATATTTTATTATGTTCTTTGTAAGCGCGTTTAAGTAAACTGGAGCTGATTCATGCAAAACAGGAGCAGTTAAGTTTTTATAACGGTTAAGTAAGTTTGAAAAAATATTTTCACAATTCGAAAATCAAGACAATACAAACAATGTTTAAGTATGTGTATGAGTATATACACTGTTCAGCAACAAATATAGTAACATGACAAATATAGTATCAGTATTAATAGATATACACTGCTGGCCACCCAAAATGCAACACTCTGAAGGGGTGTTCAAAGTCAAGTAAAATTTGCACCATGCGTTTGCGGTGATGAAATATGCAAATGATTAGCATTTTAGTGCAGATGCACATCACGAGCACCTGTTGTACCATCTACAAGTGCTATATAAAGAGAGAATAGAAGGCCGTTTTGAAGTACTGGAATTGTTCTTTTGTGCGTTTTTTTTTCTGTCATAAGCAGCTTCAGTATGCCACACAGAAGAAAACGAGCGTCTTTCGAGCACATTTCTGAGTTCCACCGAGGAAGAATAGTTGCCTATAGGAATTACGGATTATCCTTCGGAGAAATCGGTGATCCTGTTGGACATAACCAAGCAACTGTGATATCGATCTGTAACCACTGGATGCAGGAGAAAATGACAGACCGATGGCACCCACTTCGTTGCACCACTGCACGTGATCACAGGCATAGCGCACACATGGCAATGATGGATCGTTGTGCCACATCATGAATCATATCACAAGAAATTCGGTCTGTTGCGCAACAATTGGTGTCTGTGCGTACCATTTGACGTCGTTTGCAGCAGAGTGGAATGTCCACAAAGCGTTCATTGCTGCGTTTACTATTGAATCAAAACCACAGGCGTTTGCGCCGGCAACGGTGCGATGAACGATGGACATGGACAACCGAATGGAATGACATTGCTTTTACTGACGAATCCCGCTTCTGCCTGCAACACCACGATGGTCGGATTACAGTCTGGAGACACCATGGTGAGAGACTGCAGAACTGTGCCTTATGCATCGCCATACTGGTCCCGGTATTATGATTTTGGGAGATATTGGATTCCACTCCCGCATCCCCCTAGTACGCATTGCCGGTACACTGACCAGCCAGCGCTATATCTCTGAGGTGATGGAGCCTGTTGTTCTCCCATACCTTCAGAGCTTGCCAACGGCCACAATCCAACAGGATAATGCACGACCACGAGTGGCAAGCATTACTCAAGACTTCTTCTTCACCCATCAGATTGCATTGCTGCCTTGGCCTCGTTGTTCTCCCGATCTCTCGCCTATAGGAAACGTCTGGTTGATGATTGCAGAACGACTGGCCCGGGATACACCACCCACTGCTACACCAGATCAGCATTGGCAATATGTGGAAGCAGCACGAAACCCCAACAACATATCCAAAGCTTCTTTGCCTCAATGCTGAAGTGTGTAGCAGCGGTTATAGCCAGCAATGGCGGCAACACTCCATACTGATTCCAACATTTTCCTCACTTCACAGTCTCCTGTGAAGTGAGGAAGATTTTCAATCATTTGATCTTTGTACAACGTGTTATCTCCGAGCGGACAGAGCTGTAGTGGTGTATTTCGGCTCCGTTTTAATCTGCGTTTTCTCAGAGAGTTTTCGTCTGATCTTCGTTTTCTATACACCGTTGGATAGTACTATTCATCTGCCAACGGCGAGTGTCTGTTTTACGTAAATCGGTTAAGTAGTTTTTTATTTATCGGCGTTTGTTTTTTTTTCGGACTTTGTCGGTTGCATCGGGTTCCCAGCCCGCGATCGGCCCGCAATCGCGACGATGTTCGATAGCGTGCCCGACCGTCTTTAGTTTCTGTAATTTTTGTTACACTATCATTATTTGTTCACGGGCTACACGCGATTTTATTTGTACCGTTAGACAAGGAAGTGTCTATGCTCCACGTGGTCTGGTAACCTTTCGGCGGGGCTTTGTTCGTGGCGACGTTTTGTTTGGCAGGCCTTTAATCGTGTTATTGTGATGCCCTCTGGCGGTATTATATCTGCTTTATTCTGTTTTTTGTCCTTGTTTCGGTTTTCTCCCGATTTTGTTTTCTTTGTTGATTTGGCTGGGTTTCGCCGATCGGCTTTCCTACGCTGTTCGGCGTTTTGCCGTAGCGGGTCTCGTCTCGGTCATTCGCTTTCGGCCTTTCGGTATTTGGCAATCCCTAGTGGTCCCTCTGTCACGCGCTTTGCCTGCGTCTTCGCGTCAATTCCTGTGTTTTTTCCGGCTTCTCGCCGATCGGATCACTTCGCGCCGAACGGCGTTCTAGTGTTAATGTGCTACATTCCGGTCTTCTGGACTCACCAGTTTGTTCTGCGACTTTATTGTGCATCCTTCTTGTGCTTTCCCTCAACTGCTCAACACGGAGTCAACTATCGTGTCTACCTTTTTGGACAAGGCCTATAGGGTCTCTGATGAGGTGAAGGGATACTGTGCAGACAATCCCTATGAACGCTTTCAGACTGAAGGACATCTCAAATATTTAACCGACCAAATTCAAAAAATCATTGATCTTGCTGAGACTTCCCTGAACTCATTATTAAAAGAAAACACTCTAATCAACAAAAAACTCACTTCTCTGACTAAGGAACACGCATTCTGTGCTTTCCTCAACTCATCCACCACATTGCCTCATAAGAACAAGAGAGATGGCAAGTCCGCCTGTGCCTCCTCCACCTCTTCTACTCCTGGCACCCCCACCAACAGAAGACCACTGAACTCAAACTGTAGCGAGGTCCTTCTCACCGGCATGACTCCGCCAATGCCTGTTCTTTTGCCTCCACAATCACATGGCACTCCTGATCCCATATCTAGTGATCTCGATCACAAGTTATCCGAGATCATCGCCAAAATTGATGATCTCAACAACAACAGCAACAGAATCTTCACTCACGTGAAAGAAATTACTGATACTATCAAGCCCGGTTCTCAAAATTCACATATGGAGAACATCACAGATAAAATCGAAGAAGTTTTCAACAATAGCCTCCTCACTGATATTCTTGAAAATCAAAAACATCTGAGAGAGAGGCTCGAAAAATTATCAAACAATAACAAACCTTCCCAGGATATAACAACCCTATCGTACAGTGCCGTCCTACAATCGGGCAAGACTGTCAACCCTACGCCCAACATTAAACCACTAAAGACACCTGCCAATAGCACTGAGGTGTTGCTGCTATATAATAACAGTGAAAACAAAAGTTGCAACGACCTCATAAAGATTATCTTTGAAAAAATAAAGCCCTCTTCTCTCAATATCGGCGTGGAAAAAATTCGCAACATCGGCGGAGGAGGTGTTGCCATCGAATTAAAAAAGGAAGAGGACGCTCGAAAGTTGCAGGTCTATATTGAGAACAGTATTCCTGAGGTAAACGTTAAAAAACCCAGGAAACGTCAGCCAAACCTCATTATCTACTCTGTTCCCACTCAAATTAATCGTGAGGAACTGTCACAGCTAATTTACAACCAAAATGATGCTATCTCTGATAACTACACACTGGAAGCCTTCAGAGAGGCACTCGATGTAAAATTTGCCACGGGTAAAAAAAGCAACGCCTATACCAACTGGGTGATCCAGGTCACACCACTCTTGAGGAAACAATTACTAATTGTGGGGAAAGTTAATCTGGAGTGGTCCAGATGTAGAGTGGCAGACTTCTGCCCCGTCCTACAGTGTTTCCGCTGCTGTAGATTCGGGCATTCCACGAAGAACTGCAGCCAATCCACCGCTACCTGCAGCCATTGCTCTGGTGAGCACACCTTCAAGGAATGCACACAGAGGAACGAAAAACCTACTTGCACGAACTGCAAACTCGAGAAAACTGGCAACACAAACCACAACGCTCGTGATGGCTCCTGTACTATATACCTGAAAATTAAATCTAATCTCATAAGGCAAACCGATTATGGGTCATCAAAACAATAATAACATACGTTTTCTACAGTTCAACACCGGAAGAAGCATCGCTGCAACTTCCATTCTTACCAGCCTCATCCACAACTACGACTTCATCATTTTACAGGAGCCATATTGCATTAGGAACAAACCTGCTTGTCTTCCCACTCACTGCATTCCGCTCAGTGGCACCGACAATTACCCTTGGGCCCTGTCTATCTCCAACAATAACGGCCTGTCTCTTCTTCACCACCCGACTCTTAGCACACAACATATCTGCTGTACTGAGCTTGTCATCGACAACCAACGTTACATCATCATCAACTTCTACTGTCCAAAAGATCTAAATATTAACACCATTCTTAACACTATTCAAGATATCATGGACCATTTCAGTGGAGTGCACTTTGTTTTGGCTGGGGACACCAATGCCCACTCCCCCACTTGGGGTGGTGAGCGTCTCGACAGTCGTGGACGCCTCCTGGAGGAGTTCCTTGCCCGCAACGGCCTCATTGTAATCAACGACCCATCTTCCCCACCAACTTTCACTTCTAGTCAGGGTCGTAGTTGGATAGATGTGACTGCTTGCTCCACTGGTTGCTTACCACTCATCCTTCACTGGAAGGTACTTGAGGACTCCATGGACGACCACGCCCTTATTTCTTTTACCATCAGTGCCACTTCTCCGATCAACTCTCACTCTCGCCCAAAATATAATATTAAACGTGCTAATTGGGCCGCTATCCAACATACCCTTGAAACTAACCTTCTTGAATGTAATCATGACGACCCAGAACTTGCCCGGAGGTGTATTGAGGACAACATAAACATCATCGACAGTACCTGCAGAAAATACATTCCCATGTCTGCCAACAAACGTAAATCTGTCCCATGGTGGACATCTGAGCTCACCGATCTCAGGAAAGAACACATCCGCTTAAGAAAACTTTATCAGACATGCCACATTAATCCTCAACGTAATATCCTTAAGCAGCAGTACACCGATCACCTCCACATTTACAAACATAAAATCAAGCTGGCCAAACAAGACTCTTGGACAACATTTTGCGCAGAGGCAACCAAAAGTCCTTGGGGATTCATCACCAAATTCTGTACTGGAAGACTCAAAAAACATCAAATTCTTTATTCTAACACCCCTGACAAAGACTTCTTCACTGCCGCCAACAGGAAAATAGACAACTTCTGCCTGGAGGACCCCTGCGACCAGGACAACTTTCAAACCAACATCCGCCAAAATGCAGACAATGATATTAACACCCCTCTTGATCCTGAGTTTCAAACTCATGAGATCGACAGGGCTTTCTCCACTCTCCGCAATAAGAAATCCCCGGGCCATGACGACATCACCTCAGAGATGGCTAAGACCCTCTGGAACCTCATCCCCACTAAGCTGACAAACCTCTATAATGCTTGTCTCCGCCATGGTGTTTTTCCCCAAACATGGAAAAAGGCCAGAATTGTCCCTGTCCCCAAACCTGGACGCACTAATGAAAGCAGACCGATTTCCCTCCTGCCGGTTCTTGGCAAGGTCCTGGAACGGCTTCTTAACAATAGGCTTGTTTGGTACCTGGAAAACAACTCCATACTGCACAACTCGCAATTCGGCTTCCGTCCACAGAAATCCTCTTCTGATGCCATCCATAGGGTTATTGACAACATTGACCACCTCCTCCAAAATAACAAATATGTCTTGGCCATCAGTCTTGACATCGCTAAAGCGTTTGACAGTGCCTGGTGGCCGCTTCTTCTCCATCAACTTCGTAAGATTAAGTGCCCAGCTAACCTTTACTATCTCATACGGGACTACCTTAGGGACAGAACCGCCTTTCTACAATGTGGAGGTCACACTATCCACCGCTCTGTTGTCCGTGGCTGCCCTCAGGGCTCGGTCTGTGGACCAACACTCTGGAACATTTACTTCAACGATTTTCTCCAGCAAGACTTTGGGCACCATGATATAGTGGCCTACGCCGATGATGTTTTTCTGCTCCTTGGGAGCCGCTCTCGTGCAGCCATTGAAAAAGACGGCAACGCCATACTTGATAAGATCTTAAACTGGGGAAGAAACCACAAGCTCGTTTTTAACGCACAAAAAACTAAATGTGTCGTTTTTAATAGACCTGGCCAGCAGAATCTTTACCTTAGAGTCCCCACCATTAAAATGGGGGGACAAACCATTGCCGTTGAAAAGACCATCAAGTACCTGGGCATTGTACTCGACCACAGGCTGCTGTGGAATGCTCACGTTGAATACATCACCGAGCGCACAGGACACATCTTCAACACCTTTGCTGGCATTGCTCGTAGACGCTGGGGCCTGGCCTCTGAGGCCATGGATGCCATTTACAACCAAATCTTTGTCCCCATAATTACCTATGCCTGTGGCAGCTGGGGATGGTCTACCTGCAGGGTTCACATTAAAAGAAAACTCATCGCCGCACAACGCAAAGCCCTCTTGCACATTACGAGGGCCTATAGAACGACACCCAACTCCTCTCTTCAAGTCCTGGCAAGAAAAATGCCCATTGACAAACATATCTCCCTACAAACTAAAGTTTGGCATCTTAAATGGGGCAGCACTATCCATACAGCTACACAGGAAATTAACCATCACGACCTCGAGTGCGCCATCCACTTCTCTCGTTCCAATCACCCTGCTATCCCTAATAAATTAAACTTCTTCCAGCCTGAGCATACCGATTTAACAGTCTATACTGATGGGTCTAAATGTAACAATAATGTTGGTAGCGGTTTTGTCGCCTACCTAAACAACACCGAAATTGCGTCTGAGCGGTACAGACTTGGTGCAGACTGTACCGTCTTTCAGGCGGAAATGTACGCGATAAGCATGGCCGTGGCTTGGACTGCCTCGAACTATGATTCCCAGACTGTTACTATCATCACCGACAGCGAGTCCTCTATTGCAGCCTTAAAAAACCATTGTGACCACCCCATCTCCACCAGCATCCATAGTGACATCAACAAATCCAGCAACATTTACTCCATCTACTGGACTCGTGCCCACCAGGGCACTCTCGGTAACGAGAGGGCCGATGAACTCGCAAAGAGCGCCTGTGAAGACAACAACCTTCCAATTGTCTACAGCAAGATCAATATTAAAACTATAAAAAACATCATTCGCAACGACCTCCTCGATCTTTGGCAGGAGGACTGGGACAGACAAAATCATCCCATCACCCATCAACTCATTCCTAACATCAAGACCTTCCTTGCTATCCCCTGGTATAGACCGACCCAACGTACCAGCCAATTTCTTACCAATCAC
Organism: Centruroides sculpturatus; assembly: GCF_000671375.1. Taxonomy (NCBI): domain Eukaryota; kingdom Metazoa; phylum Arthropoda; class Arachnida; order Scorpiones; family Buthidae; genus Centruroides; species Centruroides sculpturatus. Next base: position 317,297 of record NW_019385058.1, on the reverse strand, counting down.
GGACGCTTCTATTCCTACCTGGCTAGATTTGTTAACTCTCCAACCTTCAGCTGTTCCCTTTGCGATGTCGAAGACGGCTGCCTTCACTATCTACTCACCTGCCCAATGCTTGAGCTTGAGAGACACCTTCTTCGCACCTCCATGGAGACACATGGTTATCACTGGCCTGAAAACCTCCACGGAATTATGAACAATAGTGACACCTATGCTGCACTACTTCACCTCATTGACATGTACTTTAAAAGGACTACTGTTGCTGCTTTCAACTGAAACCTCACTTACTGTGTTCTGTGCCTTTATTGCACATCATCCTGATATTATGTATTTTTATAACTGTATCACTAACCTCAGCATCTCATATCACTTATTTTCGCATCACTGTAATGATATGTAATTATCTATATGTATATTTTGTACAAATTATATGTATGTATAATTCTTCTTACTGCTATGTACCCATTAATTTTATTGTCTCATATTTCATACCTTTATATTTTTATATCTTTATACTTTTATATCTTCCCATTTTCCCTATTCCCTTATTATGTATTTTATCCTACTAAATGTATCGTTATTATGTAACCATCAACTTCGCTTTTCACCTGGCTATATGTATATGGCGCCAGGATTTGTTGTACTCCAACAAGTTGTAAATAAAATAAATGTAATGTAATGTAATGTAATGTAACGTGTTATCTCCCAAATAAATTTGGCTGTGATATCTCTGGTCCTTCCTGGTGTTGCATTTTGGATGGCTAACAGTGTACTTACAGAAATGATTAGTCTCTCTTCTATAAATTTAGTTTGGTAGAAAAAGAGCATTTGGTTCTCTTCTATAGCATGCCAGTTACAAAAGTTATTTTTTTAGCTGCTCATTTACCTTTGAATGAAGCTCAAAGAAACTATGGATGATATATTTATTATCAATGAAATTACCATTCTGCTGCTCAAGTTTCAATCGCTGCTCATCTCTACGCTGCAGATCAGCGCAGTAATGAGCAACGATTGAAAATTGATTTGGAAATCTTAATAAAGTTTTGTTAAGATAATCTAGCAGTTCGGGAAATATAGGTGAAATTGCATTTTTTCTTAACTTTGGAAGCTTCCTTTCAAGTTCCATCGGAGTTCTTATACACATCCTTTAATTCAAAACGCATTAAGTTCAACAAATATAATCAATATGTAAAAAAGATAAAGTTTGGAATAACAACTACGATTAAAGAAACAGATAAACTACATTTACATAAAATATCAACGAAATAATAGTAAAACTAACCAGTTGATCAAAAACGAAGACACAAGCAAAAGCACACTACTGTGAGATAGAGAGCCGCCCCAAGGGCCGGGCAACTGGGGCAACTGCCCCGGGCCCCGCACTTAAGAGGGTATATACAGAATAATAATGTTTTATAATTAAAATGTAACAACTTGTATTTCAACGTAAAACTTAATTTTAAAGTATAATTGTAAGGTACACTGGAAAAATCTTATGAATCTTGATTTCTTGATACAACTTTGCAACTAATTGATTTTACGATCTACAATACAATACAATGCAATAGAAAGGTTAAAGGGACGCACTCATAGGTATAGCCTAGAAAAAGATGAAACGGAAGGAAGATGTGAAGTTGAAGGACTGAGAGGGAAGAGAAACATAAAGTGAGATAGTAAAGAGGGAAAAAGATTACATAGGAACCGGGCCGTCGGCAACACATTACGCAACACATTAAGAAGCACATTACGAAAAGATTTGAAAAGGAAGACATGTGACGAATAGCTGCCAACAGGCGGTTTGATGACAAAACCCTGTGGAAGTGATAAAGTACCAGATTACAGATGGGAGGCCGAACAACATGGGCACAGTAATAAATCCGGAATGGCTAACGTGACAATTAGCCCAGCACATTGATGCTGTGAACAAAGTCCCTAAAGGCACTGTAGATAGTCTTGTTATTTACAAAAGTCTTGAGCTCGCAGGGTCAATGAATCCCTTCAGTGAGAACGGTATTAATGAGATGTTAGTGAAGGATAGTAGTAAATAATATGGAATGGTTCCTTCATCTCGTTGAGAGAGCAAGTGCGCTGTCCATTGCCCTTATAGATGAACCGCAAGAGGTAACTTCTAAAGTTGTCGTGAACGGTCAACAATTGAGTAAGATGGAAGGAGGGGAGCAGATGCTTGTTGTCCCTTGTGATAACAGCGTCAGGAATAAAGTTGTGGGTTAACCTACCCGTAGAGCTGACGTTCCACGTTTCCTGCCAGTACTACCAGCATGCCAGACTAATATAATTGGAGAACAAGGTGGGAGGAACATTGCTGTAAGTACAGTGGTTGCACCTATCAGGACAGAGCGAGCCAGTAGATCTGCCCTTTCGCTCCCGGGAATACCGGAGTGACCCTTCACCCAAATAAATTTGAAGTTTATATCTTTCATGAGTAGAAGAACGGTTTGGACAGTTTCACTGACAATGGGGAGTTTTGTGTTAAGGTTTTTAGTTGAAGGAGGGCGACTCTACTATCTGTAAGAATGGTTGCTTTATTGTAGTACCTAGAGTTGGTATTATTCCTGATCCATCTTAGCCCATTCCTGATAGACAGTGATTCTGCTTGGTTAGCCGTACAGTGGGGAGCCAGCATATACTGGGCCTGATAGACGTTTATGTTGTTGTAGACCACCACGATTGTGAGGACCCAACCGAGGTCCGAATCATGTAAATCGCGATATTCCTATGATTAAATAATAACGATAGATTAAATATGAGAGGGAGAGGAAAATCCCATAATTTAAACAACGCGGCACAAAATGTAGACAACGAGTCTCGGATTACTCGAACACGTGTTAAACTAACTGTCAATGTCAGAATGAAAAGTTATAATTCAGAGACAAGTGGTCATATGCAGGTAGAACTTTGACCCCAGCTCTCATAAACAGTCAATCTAGGGAAACAATTTCTGAAAAGAGGGAAAGATTTAAGAGAGATAAATCATTGCATATGATCGTTCGAGTACCCAGATGACAGAAATCGCGAGTAACGGAGCTAAATTATGAGCGCGAGTCTTGCAATTTTGTCAACAATCGACAGAACGGCGTCGAGCAGACACCTGGAATCGGACCTTTCTCGTGACCTGAGGCGGTCTCAGTTTATCCCAAAACAAAAGAGAGACCAATCGGGAAGCGAGAAAGGGGATGAAGGGCCAATCGGAAGTCCGAATAGTGGAAGAGAAAAACTATAAAAATCGGAAAATCAAGGTCAAGGGGGCTCTCCTCCGACTCCACGAAAGGTAGTGACTTCTATTGTAGTTTGTCGTCGCAAAGAACAGTGGACTCCGCCACTTATATCTTCCGATCGTCCGCCGTGATCAGCAACAGCATCTCGTCCGCCCCGGGGCTACGACCGACGCCGAAGTTCTCACACTCCGCATCTTCGAGGGAAGAATCTAGTGAAGGACTGTCGATTGCCGATGTAAGCATATATGTTAACAAATAACCGGCTTTCTTGTGTAAAACACTTGTCGTCATTTGCCTCCTCCGTCACCGCCCACATATAACCTTCCCTTAGGTCCATCCTGACGCGGGATTAATAGATCCCACCTAGGAGACGGCAACCTTACACAGGTGCCGTGAAGTGGGTTTCAAGCCCCCTATCTCCCCCGGATCGGCCATCTTACACGATGGAGTAGCCCACCCCTATCCGACTTAGAGCCATTTGTATAGATACAAAGGCCAGTGGGGACACAGGAACCGTCCATGAAGAAAAGATAATCAATGGTGTAATTGGGATGTAACTCTTGAAGAACTGGCTTCAGGTTCAGGCCGCGATCAGCTATAAGACTAGCAATATTAACGGCATCAGAATACAAAAAGAATAACTGTTTAATGTATTAATTTAAATATATTTGTGTTTGTTAGTGTTCTATTAGTAGTTCTTTTATAAAAGAATAATTACCTTAAAAATAATCAAAATAATAATAAAGAAAAAAATAGTTTTTATAATATAAATTGTAAGATGGCCGTATGTAACCTAAAACAAAACTAGGCGCCAAGTCAGTGTAGTTGTAGTTAGCATTACATAGACTATTTATACACTTGAGCATATTGTAAGCTTATAAATGTTTCAATTGAACAAATTTATGCTGCTTAATGGTACTAAATAAAATTAATCACAACATTCAATGCAATAATGACAGAACAGGCTATCATAGATAAAGAAACAAGAGAATATTATTTAGGTTGGAAAATTCAAAATGAGATCATTAATCTGTTGGCGAACAAAGTTAAAAATGAAATAATAAAAAAAGTAAATATTATGCAGTGCAATTAGACTGTACTACCGATAAAAGTCGTATTAAACAATTAACTCTTATTGTTCAAATTGTAGAAATGCCTGACGAACAAGAACAAAACAAAGTTGAAATTAATAATTATTTTATTGGTTTTTCTCCAATGCCGAAAAGTGCAGGGTTTGATTTATCAGAAGAATTATGTAACAACTTAAAACTCTAAATATTTCTTTGAACGATTGCTGAGGTCAATGCTAATGACAATAATGCTAATGACAATAAGGCTAACATGGTAGGCAAGAGAAAAGACGTGCAAGGATTTTGGGGAAAAATCCGACAGCATTTTTTGTGTCACGTTCAGCGCACAATTTAAATTTATTAATAGATGATATGGTTTCCTCGGTTTCTATGACTATGATAGTTTTTGGAACACTTTCAAGACTGCATACACTATTTTCCACGTCTGCTCACAGATGGGCTATTTTAACGAAACATTTAACAAATTCAACTCTAAAACCATTATCAGATACACGTTGGGAATGCCGAATAAATTCTGTGAAGACAGTTAGATTTGATTTGGACAAAATTATAACGGCATTAGAAGAATTAAATGACGTGACGGAGGATTCTAATGTAAAAAGATTCTTTGAGAAATATGCACGACTCTTCCAAATCTGGCCATCAGTTCAAGAATATTATTAACAATTCCGATTTCAACAGCATCAGCAGAACGAAGTTTTTCTAAATTAAAACTAATTAAAAATTATTTACGGACAACGATTAACAAATCTGACACTTTTATGTATTGAGCACAAAACATATAAAAAATTAAATTGCGATGATTTAATGAAAGATTTTGCTGAAATAAATACCCGCAAAATTAATATTTCATAAAATAGTTGGAAAGGTTCATTAAAAAAATTAAGATAAAAATAAAATAAATAAAAACGAACATACTTTGTACAATCTTAAAAATATATTTCTTTTTACACTTTTTGTTTTATATTTCCGCAATTTTGTTTAAATAAATTTTCGAAAAGTTAGCGTTAATTATTTTACTTATTAATTAATTTTTTTTATTAATACTTACAGTAGGCCCCATATAACGCGGGTTCCTATAACGGAGATTCCTATAACGTGGCGAAAAAATTGCGACAGTATTCGTATAAAGACGCTAAAAGGGACTCGTAAAACGTCGTCGCCGACTCGTGTCGCAACAGGATTGGTCAAATCTGGACCACTAGTGGACGAGCAGCCGAACTACTTTCCGCCGTCCAGCGCCACGCTAAGGAGAGTTTGAGCGGGAAAGTTGAGTTTACTATCGTCTGTACAGTATTATATATAAATTAGGTACTGTACATATAATTATATATTAATTATATATAAATTAGGTACTGTATATATAATTATATATTAACTTAATTTATTGTAACTTTATTATAATTATATATATACTTTCTGCCGTCTAGCGCCACGCTACGGAGAGTTTTGGCGAGTAAGTTGAGTTTACTATCGTCTGTACAGTATGTAAATTAGGTACCGTAAGTCTAATACAGCACTAATTTTATACATTTCTTGTGAAAGAAACATTTCTTATTTAACGGCCATAAAAATTATTTATATTAATGATGTCTCCAAAGTTCAGCAAATTTTTCGCAGAAAAATAACTTATCAGAAATCGCGGCCGCCGTTTGGTGAGCTGCTCCGCGACGAAAACAAGCTTAAGCAATGGCGACGTCGAACGGTGCACACCCGGTAAGTAATCCTACAATTTTTTGTTTAAAGCATAGTTTATACGGATTATTCCCAAAAAAATTATACGTGTTTTGGAAATGTTGAGTCGAATTAGTCTAGAATTGATTAATTTAATGGAAGAAAACCTTTCAAACAGCCGTAGTCCGTAAACTGCCTACGTGCAGTTTACGGACGTAGGCAGTTTACGATTGGGCTGCGATTGGCTCATGTATTTAAGGATTCCTACAACGTGAAATTCGTATAACTTGGAACGTATCTACGCGTTATAGGGGGTCTACTGTAGTTTATTTTTAGAAAGGGTCACGCAATTTCAGATTTGCTCAGGGGCACGCAAAACCAAGGGGCGGCCCTGCTCCCGGCTTCTCACTTTACCACTGATTCAATAGAAAGAGGGAAGTGTTGCTGAACGAGGGGTAAAGTAATTCGACTAAAAGTAGTCGTTGACCTCCTCCCTGAAAAGAGGATGCTCAACGACTATTAATTAATACTGGTCTATATTAAAATTTAAAAAGTGATCTATGTCATGGAAGTTTTTAACTTTCTAACCTTCATATGTGAGGATCAGAAATTTCGTGCTATAAACTTTAATCTTTTATAAAATTTAATTAAACTTTAAATGCAACTCCCTAAAGACAGAACGAGTTATTAAAAAATTAAAAGAGAAAAGGGAAAAATAAAATCGATAAAAATCTGGTTAAACCTCGATTCCGACGAGTTGGGTTCCTTATTGAGATGAGTACATCTCTGTGTCACCCGTCACCTCATTGGTCCAAGGAGATCGTCATCCCTGACGAAATCGGGGAAAGGCCCGAAAAGAGGACTTCGTATAAAAAGGACAGGCACGATGAGTAAGGTCGTGGAAGTTATTATTTGATCGTGTGTGTGTTCCGATCCGAGATTTTCTTCGAGAGACTGTTCTTTCTTTCTTCTTCGATGGTGTTTATATGGAGATTTTAGCTCAATGTAGGCTCTTTCTCCAAATAGAATTATGTATGTGTATGATCGCTAGGCGACCGATTAGCCGGCTGTATCGAACAGCCATACGTACGCGCGGGAAATAAATGCCTTCCGGGAGGACTTTTATGGGGAACTGGCCTCCTATTCAGTCGTTATAGGCAAGGAGAAAACCCGGAAAACTCCAAGCAGCCAGCCTGTCCGACCGTGGCGCGAACCCACGACGAACCTCCCAGTCTTTAGGGTCTGGTCACCACTACGATGAGCGGCAACGGAGACCACTCGCCCACTGGTGGGGGCCTCGAGAGACTGTTCCTGTTCGTCAACCAACACCTCCTCCTCGCCTACTGAACTCGAAGATATCAACGATTCACCTACTTAACTTCGGAGAGAACTGTTCTGGAAAGGAAAAGGATTTGGGACTGTATTGCTGTTTATCGATCTGAAATATATTGGAAGATATTTATCCTGCCCGCGCACTATTGTACAGTACGCTCTCTCTCTCCGCGTGAACTAATCGCGAACTCCATTGTAACTAGAAAACGAAAATGAGGAAAAGATCAATGTGAACGCGATTCAGGTAGCTTATATTTAGCAGATATTAATTTTGTAACCTTAAAATGTATTTGTATCCATTAGACGAAAATTTACAAAAAAGAAAAAAATTGGAATGTATCGTCACCAGGGGGAAGTTTCCGAAATCTGCATTTTCCAGCACTCATTCCAGTAGATAAAAGCAGAAACACCCCATAGGAAGAATGGAAAGCAAGACGTCTGTGTAACACCAGTTCCTTTTTTAAAAAGTTTTTTTTAATTGGATGTAATTGTGTTTTTTAAAGGACTGTTTTTAAATTCTGGCGGCATGTAGCCTATAAAGAAAGGTCTGTCTCCGTGAATGTGAAGTCTGGAACACGAAAAATAAATGGTGGCCCCCTTTTTGGGCAGACTGTCTTTAATTAATAACTTAAAATGTATAACTAACTTAGATTTATTATAAATAAACGGTTATTTATGTTTAAAACCTCTGAGTGCAGTTTCTTCCGTTTTTCTCTCCGTTCACGCCATTCCGGGCCCAAAACTCACACGTAACCGCTCGCACGAACTTGTGGTTTTTGTATCGACCTAAGGATACAGTGATGTCATCCTGACGTGGTATCGAAGAGACACCGACCCAACGATAACACATACGATTAAGCAATTTACTTGCTGTTTATAGTTGCTTAAATATTGTTATGTGTGTATCCTTGTCTACTTGGACGTTGTTTATTAATAGGACTTATTTCATTGGTGTAGTTTCTGATTAGCAAATAGAAGAGATCTAACTCAGAAGTGAAAACAAAAATAACCTTATTTTCACTTGATATTTTGTTTTGTCTTATATCTTTTCATCCTTTTAAGAAGCAACATTTTATAGCACCAATTACCGTAATACACAAACTTTCCTACAAAAACTCAGAAATTTTCGACAAAAAGCACAGTAGTTATTAAGCTTTAAAGAGAGTAAACATAAATACTCATACAGAAATTATTTTGCATTTCTTGATGTTTCAAGGTCCCCTGATTTCAAACATGTAAAAAACTGTGAAGGTCATTACTATCGTTGTGTTTTCCTCTTATATATAACAGCCAGGAATGTGAAATAAAGGCGTTGCTGATATTTCTGACCAAGATGGACAAAAAAGCTCATAAGATGAAGAACCTACGTAAAAAGAAAACTCCTTTGTTTAACTAGAATTAATATTAACGCGTCATACAACACTTTTAATTGTGATTGTTAGTTAATTATTCATTGGAAATAAATTGTCGATTGCTTTAATAAACGTATTTCTCTTGGTAACGAAAAATAATTGTATATTTTTGCTAACATTTGGAATCTAACTCGATGTTTTGCAATAGTTCATAGTTTTGTTTAGCATAGATTTGCATAGTACGACACATTTTCAGAACGTGACTACCGTGTTATGTGAGAGATATCTGTATTTATAAGCACATGTCTAAGTGGATAAAACCAATGAACACTGTTAATTAATTGATCGCGGGTTCGCACCTCACAGCTGGACACACGGAGTTTTGCGGGTTTCCTTCACATTTGTAACACTTAAGTAACGGCCAATTTCCGTTAGCAAATCCTTCAGGGAGGCATCCTCCCTCGGCAGATCGCTCACGTGTCTAGTTGCCGTAAGTAATAAACCAAACCAAACCGAGATGTCTACCTATAAATCCGTCTCTACCTCGTACAATTAACAAATGATAATTTTATGAAGAAGTGTATGACAAGAAAACTCGAATAAGAATAATAATCTTAGGCCTTATAAAACGGTAATTATTCTGTATGTTTTAAGTTCAAATTTTAAAAATTAAGTAAATATTGTACTTATATTCCAATTTATGCTTCATTTAACTTTTAATCATTTAAATAATATTCCATTAAATGTGAAATACAATATTATTTAGTATCAATAAGATTTGCAGTCTTTAAATACACAAGAAGCCTCGGGTGACCTTTAAGAAAAATTTTTGTTATTAAAGTACTTTTGTTTCTAACATGCTGAAACACAGTTAAATGAAATTATGCTTACATTAATGTATTAGAAATTCTCTTCGAAGAGCAGTTAGAAAATTTAAATTTGTTAACATTATTACTTCGATCTCCCATAATATAACCGTCAGATGCAGGGCACGTTGATCTTCCTGGATTGTTAGGGTTGTCACCCTTCATGCCATCGTGTAAGCTTCCAAGTCTGAAAATAAATTACTCCTCTCAAATTCAGAATGTTTTCATAATTAACGAAACGTTTTAAACCACTTACAGATGAGCTAATTCATGAGCTACTGAATCAACTCTTTCGTAATAATTTGAATCGTCTAACGAGATGCCTACCTTACCACAATTATCACAGACAGTTCCTACGTATGAAATGCCTGAAACACAAATTCAAGTTAAATCAGACAACATAAAATATGGAATAATATCGAAGTAAATAGTAAAATGTTTACCGGAAGCGTCAAACTCAACGGTATTATCTTCTCGAAGGATACCCAATTTACGACTGAATTATAACTATTGAAGTTAGTCTCTGCCTAATTACTCTTTCTGTACATATATATAATGTAGTACTTACCTAACAATAAGCATAATTATGTCAGCATCTTTAGCCAAACCAGTAGCATTTTTACAATAATAAGCTTTCATATTATAAATTAAATTATCAGTATGTAGATATTGTTCGTGACCCGGAATTGCGCTCTGTGCGATATAAGACGGTTCTGATTCTTTCTATAATAAAAAATGAAATTCGACAAGTATATCTAATTATTGGATATAATGTGCGAAATCTTACCGTAAATGCAGTAATTCCCAGCAAACGAACTTTTATTCCTAATCCCAAAGTATCCATTAGATTTTGTACCTAAATTCAAAGTACATAATTCGTAAACAAATTATAAATTTTAATTCAGACTTAAATTTTCATGGCAATAATGACATACATTTTAATTATCATATTTAAATAAATGAAAGAAATTTACCCTACCCCCATATACATAACGATTACGTATTCCGTTAGAGCTTTTAAAGTTTTAAATCGTTTCGTAAAAGCATTTTCTGTTAAAACGAGATTGTCCACAATTATACATTTGCCTTTCCTGTCCATTCTCGTGACATTTTTCATTATTCTATTACCATCCACAGATATAACTAATAACATAGTTAAAACGTTATTCAATTTATAAAATAGACTACGAACTACAAACAATGAAGAGTTTTGATTATATACCTGCGTCATTGAAAAAAGATTTTTCGTCACTTGTAACTTCCACGATTTTGTGTGCTATTCTTTCGTCTTTAACCGCCCTTCCAGATTCATACGGTGCAATTCTCAACTTTGAATTTACAATTCCTTGCTAGAAGCACACAGAAAACTTTAAGAATATCTGTTTTATATATATAGATATATTAATAATTTTAATATTTACAATTGTAACAGGCACGTCTTCGTCGATCAAAAGAGCGGCTCCATTTGTGCTGTCTCTGTAAATTTTTCGTTTCAAATCTTCCACGTCAATCTTAAAATATTTCAAAACCTATTTTAGTATTTTCATTTTGAATTCAGTTCTAATCCGATTAATTCAGACATCTAATTAAAGAGTGTATAATTGATAAAGTAAGAAATATCTCTTCTCACCGACTGAACTATTTGATTTTTCTCATTCAGGAGTACGAAGTTTTTCGCCAATATTTCTCCAGCAGGTTGCAGTTTCAGTTCTATATCTTGATCTAAAGCTCGGAATTTGACCGTCTTCACTCCAGACCTGGACGTTTCCACGGATGGAAACACCACGTCTACTCGACCTGTATTTACGAATTTGAAAGAAAGTTTATCAAACCTTTATTTAAACTGTAATTTATTTATGATTTTCATACTATAAAAACTGACTACAAGCTTACTGTTAAATCATTAATAATAATATTCTTACCACTTGGAATGGCCGAAGCGATTGCGAAAAGGAAAATACTTGCAAGATAGATCATGGTTGTTTTAGCCATAGCAATGGTCTCCTACTATTTATAGAGATAAAAATCGAGTGTAAAATGCTAATTAGTGTAATTACTCGATTACTCATCCGACGCCTATTGATAGTTCGCACCTGTGTCAAATTTTAACATACTTATATATCATCTTAGTCATTAAAATGTTATATTTACTTAAATTTATTTTCTTTATTTATGAAACTAATTCAGAACGTCATAAAATAATTTCCATTCGCGCCTTATATGCCTTTTATAACGAAATTGTACAAGATGTAAATGTAATAGTATGTTGTGCTCAATGTGACAGAAGAACTTTATACAAAGCCTGAAGAAGTCTTTAAGTGTACAGTACAGTACCGATCGTATTAAAGAAAATCAAAATCTTTCAGAATAAAATTCTAAATAATGGTATTAGAAATTCTCTTCGAAGAGCAGTTAGAAAATTTAAATTTGTTAACATTATTACTTCGATCTCCCATAATATAACCGTCAGATGCAGGGCACGTTGATCTTCCTGGATTGTTAGGGTTGTCACCCTTCATGCCATCGTGTAAGCTTCCAAGTCTGAAAATAAATTACTCCTCTCAAATTCAGAATGTTTTCATAATTAACGAAACGTTTTAAACCACTTACAGATGAGCTAATTCATGAGCTACTGAATCAACTCTTTCGTAATAATTTGAATCGTCTAACGAGATGCCTACCTTACCACAATTATCACAGACAGTTCCTACGTATGAAATGCCTGAAACACAAATTCAAGTTAAATCAGACAACATAAAATATGGAATAATATCGAAGTAAATAGTAAAATGTTTACCGGAAGCGTCAAACTCAACGGTATTATCTTCTCGAAGGATACCCAATTTACGACTGAATTATAACTATTGAAGTTAGTCTCTGCCTAATTACTCTTTCTGTACATATATATAATGTAGTACTTACCTAACAATAAGCATAATTATGTCAGCATCTTTAGCCAAACCAGTAGCATTTTTACAATAATAAGCTTTCATATTATAAATTAAATTATCAGTATGTAGATATTGTTCGTGACCCGGAATTGCGCTCTGTGCGATATAAGACGGTTCTGATTCTTTCTATAATAAAAAATGAAATTCGACAAGTATATCTAATTATTGGATATAATGTGCGAAATCTTACCGTAAATGCAGTAATTCCCAGCAAACGAACTTTTATTCCTAANGCTTTCGATAACTGATAACTGAAGATTATCTTTAATAAATTGTTTATAAAAGAATAAAATATAAATATTTATTAAAATCTCACACAATTTTATCGTTATATAAATATTTTTCTAACAAATATATTATTATTTTCATAAGTAATAAAATTAGTTTATAGATTCGAAATTTGAAAGACGTTAAAATCTTTTATGACAATTTAATTACAGAATTTCGAGTTTTAATTTCTCAATTTTATTATATTTTAAAGCTTTGAATTTGTAAAATATTAAACGACTTTATTAATAAATAGGAAAATTAAGTCAATTAAAACTATAAACCATTTTATAAATTTTATTGCGTCCACTTTTCGTAATAAATAATCAAGAAATGAATAATTTGGAATTTTATCGTTTCTAGTTTTAATTTTTATTGCCCGAAAAAGTGAAAACGGAGACGAAAATATTTTGAATAAATTGATATTTAAAGCATTGATTGCGATGGAAATTATTTTATGGAGATTTCATACAACCGGATACATTTCGGATAAATTATAATAATAAGGGTTATAACTATTATTATTGATATAAATAAAGTAAATAAATTTCTTCTTTTAAATATCAATATGAATAAACATTTTAATATTATTTAGAATTTTATTGTGAAAGTTTTGATTTTCTTTAATACGATTGGTACTGAACTGTACAGTACACTTGGAAACTTCATCAGGCTTGGTGTAAAGTAAATCCGTCACTATGAGAACAACACATGACATTTACATCTTGTACAATTTCTTTATATAAGGCTCGAATAGAAATGCATTTCATGAGGTTGTGAATTAGTTTCATAAATTAAGAAAGTAAATTTAAATAGATATAACATTTTAATGACTGAGATAATTATTAAGTATGTCAAAATTTGACACAGGTGCGAGCTATCAATAGGCATCAGATGAGTAATCGAGTAATTAAAGTAATCAACATTTTTCAGTTAATTTTCATCACTATAAATAGTAGGAGACCATTGCTATGGCTATAAACAACCATGATCTTTCTTGCAGGTATTTTCCTCTTTGCAGTCGCTTCGGCCATTCCAAGTGGTAAGACTATTATTATTAATAATTTAACAGTAAGCTTGTAGTCAGTTTTTATAGTATGAAAATCAAAAATAAATTACAGTTTAAATAAAATTTCGTTTCCTTAAATTTCTGATATACAGGTCGTGTAGACGTGGTGTTTCCATCCGTGGAAACGTCCAGGTCTGGAGTGAAGACGGTCAAATTCCGAGCTCTAAACGAAGATATAGAACTGAAATTAGAACCTGCTGGTGAAATATTGGCCAAAAACTTCGCACTTGTTGATCAACAACCAAACTCAGTAAGCCATTTACAACAGTTATGGATAGCGTTACTCAGATTTTCTTTAAGGTTGTACAAAGTATTAGAATTAGAATGATTTTTTTCGGATAAAATAGTAACTTTATATCAAATATTTAAATGCTTTAAGATCGACGTAGAAGACTTGAAAAGAAGAATTTACAGAGACAGCACTAATGGAGCCGCTCTTTTGATCGACGAAGACGGACCTGTCACAATTGTAATTATTATAATAATCGATATTTTATATCCTATAATATTACATAGATTCTTAAACTTCTTTGTATACTTTTAGCAAGGAATTGTAAATTCAAAATTTAGAATCGAACCGTATGAGTCGGGTAGAACCGTTAAAGATGGGCAAGTACCACATAAGATTGTGGAAGTTATAAATGATGAAAAATCCTTTGTGAATGATGCAGGTGAATATATTTAACACTTTTAACATTATTAATCGTTGGCAGCTAATATTTTTGAAATTCGATAATGTTTTCAACTTGTTTTCAGTCATGCATATGGATGTTAACGAAAAAATGGAAAAGGTTGCGCCAATGGCCAGAGACGATCAGTGCATAGTTGTGGAATGTCTGGTTGTTACAGAAAATGCTTTTACGAAACGATTCGAAACTACAAAAGCTCTAACGGAATACGTAACTGTCATGTATACTGGGGTAAGATATAAATTCCTAAAAGTTTTTAAAGTAAATAAAATAGTTCATAAAAGCTTAATTTTGAATTAAAATTTATAACTTTTTACGATTTTTTTAAATTTAGGTTCAAAACCTAATTGATCAATTACAATTGGGAATAAAAGTTCGTTTGCTTGGAATTGATCCATTTACGGTAATCCACTAATTATATTTATTTACTGGGCTGCAATTTAAAAACTGTAGAGCTATAAATTTTTACTGCTGACCGTTTCGCTGTCTGTCTCTGCTTCGTGAATCTCGAGAATGGTGTAAGATAAACGAAAAGCGAGACTGAATACGGAAAGTTTAGGGGTAGGAGGCTCCGATTTAGTATACGAACGTCCGGTGAAGGCCGGAAGTTGATTTTAATTAATACATTTATTTGGAGTTACAAAGATGACCGGCATGACACCTGTTGTTGCCAGGAAGATTATGATGTACAGAGGCAAGACACTGATAATTTCAGACAGAAAGCGCTTATATTAAATTAAATAAATAAAAAATATGAATATAAATTGCAGCCCGGCATTTTGACGATGTCATAATAAATAATCGCTCGTTTAACTTCATTTTCATCTATAGAAAGAAACAGAACCACCTTATATAGAAGAGAGTAAAATTTTGTTTTTCCCAGAATATCTTAATCCTGAAGATTTAATTGAGCATATCGGAAAATATTACTGTAATCATTCTACTGGTTTAGCTAAAGATGCTGATATAATCATGCTCCTTGTTGCGTAAGTATTCTATTATATCGCTTTGTACAGATTTGAAGTGGACTAATTTTAATATATATTATTTAGTAACAAAATGGGCGAGTTACAAGATGATGCTTCAGTTTTACTTTATGCTGACGGTAAGCCTTTTCCCATTTACTTCTTTTTCTTTCTATTGATATGTACAGTACAGTATACGTTCAAATACATTTCTTTCGCAGGCATTGCATACATAGGCACTGTTTGTAACGAATGTTACAAAGTTGGCGTCGCTAGAGACGATTCAGAGTACAACGAAAGAGTTGAAACGGTAGCTCATGAAATAGCTCATCTGTAAGTAATTTAAAACATTACATCAAATGCTGAAATAATATGAATTTGAGAAGAAATTATTGAAAAATATTTCAGACTTGGGAGTCTTCACGACGGCGAAAGTCCGGATGTGGGATGGCCTGTTGGAACTCCAGGAGCATTAGATTGCCCAGAAACTGACGGTTATATAATGGGAGATCGAAGAAATAGTTTTAACATGTATAAATTTTCCGAATGCACGAAGAATTGCATTAAATATGCATTATCGTAAGAATGATTTTAATTACCTAAATTGGAGTAGTTTAGAAATAAATACTGTAATAACATAATTTCTTCTTAAAGGTTACCACAAGCTAAGTGCGTATACGAAAGCTGTGAATTTCAGTAATTGGTATTTAATGATATATTCGACGTTCAACAAAATATTGCTTTAAATGACAAAGAAAATAGTGTATTTTAAATAATACATTAAATTATTTTTTAATTTAAAAATAATTTCAAAACAAATAAAGGGTTTCAAATGCAGTCATATTTGTCGTCTGGCTTCTTTTTTTTCAATAAAATTGTTAAATAGTTAACTGGCTTTTTCTAGTGAAGAGAATGCACTATTTGGCCCTTTTGGTCCTCAGTTGTGAGGTTTGTATGTTTTTAAAGCCTTCTTAACGCCGAATATGATTATACTCGGAAAATATCTGAAAAAAGTGGGTTACACCTGCTACTAAATATTTTGATGGGTTTGAGGATGACGAATCATCCTCAAATCCGTTTACGAATTATCACAAATATTTCTCACGTTGAAAGCACTCAAACAAAAATGAAAATGAAGCACATAAACACAAATTCCAATGACCGGAAAGAAAAAAACAAACAATTTTCAACGACTAGAAAAACGAGCGACGACTGACTAAAATGTGTTGTTCTTCGTCTTATTTAAAGATACAAATTTTTCAGAAATCTTTGAAGTCGAGAGAAATATATTTAAATGTGTCACTATCAGCGATGAGAAAGCGTAAGTTGAAAATCTAAATCAGAATGTTGATATATAGACTATTAACTTTTCATGAGATCATCATCAGGTTGTTTTCCTTTATCTTATTCGATTCTCACAATTACATTAAAAAACACAAATTCCTAATATTAAGAATAACTTTTAAAATAGAAATCGTGAAAACTCACGCAATATTAGTACGAAAATTGTAACCTGAAAACTTCAAATTGTTAATGAACTTGAAAGTAATATAGTTTGTTTGGAATGTTCCCAGAATGACTTTAAGGGGTTAGCTAATTGTGCTATTTGTTGGGCAATGTATAAATTTTTCAGTAAGCAATTTTTGTTTATTTATTTAGTTCTGGTGAGTAGTGCAAATTTTTTTATCTTTGTGTGAAAAATAAAGCTTTAAGCTGCAGTCATGCTGTACTTCAAATGCAAAACTATCAGAACTCTCTGAATTGATGAAAAGAACTCACAGAGATGAATGGTTATCAAAGCCAATCTGTATTAATAATACAAATCTTGCTGTAATGGTTAACATTTGTTGGAGGATGTCCATCCATAAGCAACACCAATGAAAATTTGTGTCAAGAATACTGTAAGCAGTCTCTGGAATCTTTTCTACAACAGCTTATAGATTGTTTGCTCAAAATAACCCAACACATTCAACCAAATTTTCATCAAAGCGGAGAATGATTTCTCTTCCTCAACACATTGGTGAACATTTCAAGTGTCTATAAATCAGGTTACAAACATGAAATGTTTGTAACCTGATTTATAGACACCTGATTTATCTATTGTTTGTCTATAAATCAGGTTACAAACATGAAATGTTTGTAACCTGATTTATAGACAAACAATAGATGACAACAATCTTTTATCCTACATATTTTCTGGACCTATCCAGGGAGATATTTTCCAAAGCTCAAAGTTCTCACAAGGAGGACATGTATGAGTATCTATCTAAAATTTAAGAAAATAGTGACTGATTATCAGAAAATCATTCTAAAAAAATATCTGGTGACAACAATCTTGTCATCACATCAGGCCTTTCAGGGACTTATAAAACCATGCAACTGTGAGATCTAGAGCCCAATTTGTCTCTAATTTAAGGAAATTTTTAACCCATTTCTCCATTGCGATCATTAAGAAAACATTGCACAGAAAAAGGATTGAATGTTGCTCTTCTCATCAACAACTCTTAAGAAATTATAACAATCTATTGTTAAAAGAGGGGAATGTCAACCTTCATATGAATAAACAGAATGAATCTAACAAGTCTTGAACCAAATATTGTACTATCAGCTCTGTTTAAATGGTATTTTAGCGTCATCAACGACTCACTTATGACCTCACACCTGCAACTTTATCTTCAAACAGTTGATCATCTGATCATTTTCCCAGGCCTAGAAGGATAAAAGGAGCTTGAACTCGAGATTTGGAGTGGACTCCACCATAGAAGAACATAACCCGAGTCTCCCTGTCTCACCATATTCTGGTGGACATACCCAGAGCATAGGAGAAGCTCTACCCGATGGCCTACAATCGAGATCCACGGGCACCATCCCCAGGCTATACTCGTCATTATCCAGGCAGAGACCCCCTGGCCAGATCCGCCATACGAAAATACCATTTTCGTACCAAATTTTACATTACTTTAACTAAAAATTATGTTTAATAAACGAACAAATTCAGAAAGAACAGCAGAACAAAACAAGCTTTCTGTGCTACAGAACGTGGCGGAAC
Organism: Centruroides sculpturatus; assembly: GCF_000671375.1. NCBI lineage: Eukaryota > Metazoa > Arthropoda > Arachnida > Scorpiones > Buthidae > Centruroides > Centruroides sculpturatus. Next base: position 298,762 of record NW_019385058.1, on the reverse strand, counting down.
GCGGAAAACAGAGTGCGGGAAGATTTAACGCCCCCTGAAAGTTGAGGTGAGCACAGTATGAAATTTACATTCCTTGACATACCCGTTTATTTCGATGTCTCTGGAGATGTCGAAATGTAGTCCTATGTTTCAGACATTACTAGTACTTAATATATAAGAACTTTCTATAGCCTACATGTATTGCAGTCAGTCACATAACATCGAACTTCTGAATTTGACAAACTTTTCTTTTCCCAAAGCTTTCGTAAAAATATCAGCAATATATTCCTTTTTCTGACATGTTAAATTTAAACTTTCTTGTTTCAACATAGGTCTTTGATGTAGTGATATCCTATATCAATATGCTTTCACTCTTTGAATTCTCAAACGTTTTCATGTTAGAAATGGCACTCGTGTTGTCAACTTTAAAGATTGCAATATTACACTTACGAAATTCGAATAAAATATTTTTCAAATTTATTAATTTATCAAATAGTAAACTACAAGTACTTTTAGAGCGTTTAGATAGAATGAAAGCGAGAATATAGATACAACACTAGTAGATGTTCACACTAGACTCTCTGCTCTTGAAGATGACAGAAAAAAAGGCTTTGTTAAAAATGCCAAATCAAATACAGAACTAGGTATAATATACAATACCTAGCTGTTGCCCGCGACTTCGTCCGCGGAGGTTTTGCAAGCAAACCCCATTCACATTCAAAATTTCAATAAACATAGTAATTGTTATATAACACCTACCGCTGAAGAGAATTGCCGAAAATCAAACGAACTATTTTCAATTTGATCAATTTTCTGGAACGTTTACAATCGTTCTATAATCGAACCAATACGCAATAACAAATTCGAATTTAAAACAGTTCGAACATTTTTAAAATTGAAATATATAAAAATATTTAAACAATGTCTGAAATGTGATCAATTTAATACACCTAAGTACTCGATGAAGACTAAACGTAGTTGAAAACAAAAAATCGCATCTAAAATAGTACAGTAGAAGCCATTCTTCCGGTTAAGCTTAATCCTCTCCCTCTCCCCCCGCGGG
>NW_019385058.1:294081-296795 GCF_000671375.1 Centruroides sculpturatus | reverse complement strand
AAAATAATTTATAACCTGAAAAATTAATTTATTAGGTTATAAATAATAAAAGTTAATAAGGTTATAGAAAATAATTCTTCCAAACATTCACGAGACATTGTTCTCACACACATTTAGGTCGGCCTGCGCAGTCTGACACTGCGCCAGGAAAATCAAATGGTTTTTCAATTCTACTCAGGTGGTCGGTACAGGTCGCCGAAGCTGTTAAATTGTACCCCATAAACTACCAAGAATTATAAAGGTCAGGCATGCATGATTACTCCTTTGGGGATTAACCTAACGAATATGGGCGATTCTACTCAGGTGGTCGGTACAGTTCGCCGAAACTGTTAAATTTTCCCCTACACACTTCTAGGAATGACTCAAAATCAGGCATGCATGGTTACTCCTTTGAGGATTAACTTATCGTGTATAGCCGCCTATTATTAACACAATAAATTATTAAAACTAATCGATAATCGGCCATTTTTCTTATTGGTGCATCCTTATATAATATAGTAGGCATTAGCTGATGCATCGAATGGCTTATTTAATCTCGTACGGGATATATCGATTCTGTCTTATCTTCACATTTCTTAGAAATTTTTGAAGCCGAGTCCCACAATTCAGTTCCGTAAAGTAAATTAGAATTATATGCATATATTTAATTGTATCTTCATTCTCGATAATTGTTTTATCCAACTTATTGTAAATAACCAATAATAAGTATTCGATGTTTATTATGAATTATCAATATGAATGCATATTACAAATGCATATCTGCTGATTTTTTTCTGTCTGATCATTTAGTTCGTTATAAATGATCGTATAATAAATAAAACATAGTCTAGTTTTGAAAAATTAAAGTTTAATGTCTTAAAGATAAAACGTAACAAATTATTACATAGTTTAAGTTACCCGTTAAAACATCGATATAAATTCGCACGGTTACTTAAAAACTGTTACTTTTGTTTGTCGATTTTTGCTAGTTGCATAGAATTCTGTATTATATATTATAATTCCACCTCAGCAGAACTATTTAAAATATTTTGTGGTGTATTTGTACAAATTCGAATGACAATAGTGTTTAGGAAAACTTCAGAAGTTGGCATTATCGGAACGTCGACACTATCTGAATATGTTGTATCGTGATTGTCGTCCTCATTAATTTCGTTGTTCTTGATAAACACTTAAGCTATATCATCATCATTGGTTAAAAGTTCACTACTAATAACGCGGTCATCAAGACACATATTCTTTAAAATCTTAGTCAGAAAATACATTCGGTAACTGCAGAGTGAGCACATCTTGAACACCTTTTGTTTCATCATTTGTAAGTTTACTTTTCAAAAGTTCGTTAATCGCAATGTCGTCATCTGAATCGAACTGTTCTTTATTAGTTTGTAGAAAGCCAGCCAGCTCACAGTGGGGCCAAATTCCAAAAAGCTGGCCAAAAGTCAAAAACGTTATCAATTTGGCTGAAAGTCAGTATTCGAGGGTTTTCGGGATCGCTGATTACGAATCCGAAGTCAAAATTTGAAATAAAAACAAAATGACGGATTTAACACGAACCACTTTTATAGAAAAAGTACAAAAATCAATCCATATATTGTTTAATACGATAAAACATACAATCAGTTGATTAAAAGTTCACGCATCGTCATCCAAAGAATAATTTGATTCGCAATCAGATGATTCAACTTTGAAATCGCTGGAGCTTCCTGTACTTGCTGGCATACATGGCGCAACTAACAATAAAACTGCTTCTGGAAGCAATGACTTTGAGTTTTTTCGAGGTAATTCGCACAAACTCGAAATAAATGGATCGGATATTAATAATAAGCGTAAAATAATCTCTTCCACTGTTTTCACTCGGAAACTTTTCTTGCAAAATCTTCTCGAAACTTTTTAATGTATTTATTAGTAGACTCTTGAGCGTCTTCAGACATCTGCCCTATCGGCAATACCGATGAATTTATCACTTCTGCACCACGAATCAATATCTTATGTGCCGAAGTTGGCATGCAAAACCACGGATATAACTGCACAAAATAACGAGCTGTCTGTAAGGCATAATCTTGAAATTCTATGAAATCGATTTCATGGCCACACGAAATTGTCTGCAATATGACATGGAAACGCTTAATCAAGTCCTCATCAACCCCTGTAATAGCAGCAGAAATGCTTGAGTTTTCGAAAAATTGTCGAGCGGTATTCTCATCATTCGAGCTACCGAAACCAGGCTTTGGTTGATCGACTATTAGACCCAATTCTATACGGAAACCCTTCTGTATACAGTATTCGTTTTTCAGAATCTTATTTCTTTATCACTATGCGCTTGCCACAGTTTGATTCAAAGCTTATATGCTACATGCAAACAATATTCAAAACACCAGACAAATTCAAGAAAAAGATCAAAACATTCCGCGTCATTAATGTACAAAATTCAGAAAACTATGTTTTACATTGCAAGAACTCGCACCAATGACACAGTTGCAGCTAGTTGCAGCTAGTTTTAATTTTTTTCATTCAATAATAGTTCGATCTACAACATGCGATCTGTCCAGTCGCAGAACTCTACGGAATTTATGAACTTTTATCTACATGTTTAAAATTTTCTGTTGTAATCTTCCGTTCATTTTCGCACAAATCATTCGTTTACTGTTATCACATAAAGTATTATTATCAATTTTGTGTTACATAATGATATTCTACTTACTTGCAGCTGCAAATTC
>NW_019385058.1:277838-293017 GCF_000671375.1 Centruroides sculpturatus | reverse complement strand
GAATTTTGAAAAAAACAAATTTGCTGATTAAATACGGACAACTGTTTAACTGAAGTAAAACGGGTTTTCCCCTTGCTATGGATGTCTGCCTAGTTCAGTTCAGCCACATTCCGCTACAGTTCGCCTTTATTATCAGTTCGAAATGGGGTGGTTCCATAATACCCGCAGTGTTCCATAATACCACCTTCTCCTCTACTATTTTATCGATTAAGTATCAAATTTCACATCTGAGAGTTAATCACTCAGCAAGTTCTCAGTCGCGAAATTTCACATAACCTTCCGACCTATTATTGCAAAGTTGTCAAATGAATATAGCTACAAACCGATTTTCGTCGCAGTCGTCGCCGTTTTTTCTATGTGTTACCGTCTTCACCCGATCCTTAGAAGGTTTTAGTTTCAACTCATCGCTCAGTGCATATTCTTGGATTTACCTACAAACCATCGACTTACGAACGTCTTAAGTGACAACCCCTTGGATTATCAGAAACCCAATGAACTAAGTGCCTCTTATTGGAATTATTACCGACGTCGCCGATTCAGAACTGTTGAACCTCGTAAAGACTTACCCAACCTCAAGATAATTATCGCCACGCGGCAATTGTAAACTCTCTCTCGTTCTCGTATTATACCATCGAAAGAACTTAAATAACCTTAAATGTAAAAGATGTATAGTCTATTGGTACCCATTAAACTCTTGTTACGTTAACCGAGTCTCTGCGTGAGTCACTTCCGGTACGCTGTCTCTCACTCCATCCGCCCAAACGACCGCATCCGCGACCGCTCGTGTAACAACCATAACCCTGACGGAATCAGTCCTGGTGTCAGTCCTGACAAAGACAAAAACTCGCCGGTCACAACTGTATCAAGATTTACAGAAAAAGTTACCATTTTCGAAAGGAGAATTCGCCGATAGCTGCTGTTTAAGCTGTGTATAACCTCTTGATCTATGTATCTGTAAATGACTATGACTGTGACTGTAACTCTGAACTTGTATTAGACGGTATGAACACGAGTTTAATGCAACGTAAATTCTTGATGTCGAGATGAGCCGGGCAATTGTCAAGCAATAATAAAATTTTTTGTTTCTTTTTTTTCAGTTCTTTATCCCTGTTAAGGAGGCCTAACAAATAGAGACAAACTGATTCAGGTTTCCACTCTACGGAACTTGTTTTTCGAAGGAAGGGTCAGTTAACGTGAGTCATCCTGGACAATTTCAGACAATATAGCTACAAAGTAACTTCCGAAAGCGCTATGCCAGTTTGTACCATTGTAATAAATGTCATTGTAACTTTTTCAATATATTTCTATTAAAATCTTCCGTTCATTTTCGCACAAATCATTCGTTTACTGTTATCACATAAAGTATTATTATCAATTTTGTGTTACATAATGATATTCTACTTACTTGCAGCTGCAAATTCTATTTTTTTAAATTTAAATTCGATTGATTTTTAGAGATTTGGCACCCTCTTGAATATAGCGTAGAAATCTTTGCTTACTGCATTACGCGTCTAGCTCGATGGAGGGTCCTCTTTCAACTAAACTACAATAGCAGGTATAACGGATAGGGGGCGCTAAAGTCTAGAATTCGAACTTCGGACTCTTATCCAACCGAACCCACGACTAGAAATTACCGGAACTTAAACTCTATTTTTCGACTTTTGGCCAGCTTTTTGGGATTTGGTCCCACTGTGCAGCGTGTCGAAAATTTGATAGTGTTTGCATTGATACATTTTTCCATGCCATTTGGATAAAGTTTATTGTGTGAGATTCAGCCGTGTTTACTAAACTTCAACATGACCTAAATCGTTAACAATAGAGGAGAAGGTGGTATTATGGAACCCCAATTACATTTTAGTGAATTGTAAACAAGGTATCATAACTACACCTACATTTTTTGTGCGAAAAGTACCGGTAACTAGTAAACTAAATGTTCCTAATTGGATTTTTCGCTAGTGTAATTATANAGTACAGTAGAAGCCGTTTTTCCGGTTAAACCTTAATGCTCTCCCTCTTACCCCCGCGGGGGACTTTCGAAAAATCCCTTCTTAGTGTGCTTTTTCATGACTTACTCTAACCGTGTACCGAATTTCACCACTTTAGGTTCAGCGGTTTGCTCTGGGCGATGATGAATCAGTGAGTCAGTCAGGACAAGCAATTTTATATATATAGATAAAATTCAGTTATATTTATTCATCAACATATTAGAAGAATTTTCATGGCAACAATTTATATAGTTATATTCATTTAAAACTATAGAAATACTAAAAGACGTCTATGTATGTTTATATTTAATAAAAATTAGTTGTTTTTATATTTGGTATAGTTTCTTAATGTATAAATTCTTAATGTACCTTATGGTTCATGACTTTTGATTTTTATAATTAGATTTTGGATTTCGTTTTAAATAAATATTTAAAATCTATATTTAAATATGTAAATTAAGTGTTAATTAATTTTATGATTTAGAGTTTGAGGGGCCTCGCAAAAAAAATTCAATCGAACGTCGCATCTATTGTATTCGACCCTGTATGCAAATAGAGATTTCTCGGAAATTCATGGATAGACTACTAATTGTGATATTCGGCTTAACAATGTTCGAAAATACTTAAATACGGAAAGATCGCATTCTAAACTTACCGAAAAAATAGCAGCAATGAAGAAAAACTCAAAGAAACACTTGAAATATATAATTTTCAATCGCACGAACTGAAGAAACAATTGTTCGCAATAACAATAAACCTCCGCTGGCAACAATAAAACTCTGACAATTTGTTAGTACACACAGTTTTATTGTTGCGTTCCACAAAGTTAATATTAAGAGTTTGGGCGAATTGCGTGATTTCCGCGAACCTTGTCTTGCATATACCCGTTCATTAATGTTAATGTAGGCAAAAACCTGATATTCTCGTGTTTTGTGATGATCATCTCGTTTAAAGATGAATAAAAATTTCGATTTTATCACGAGCCTTACAGCAGAAAAAGAATAAAGTTCGAGTATAGTAACCCCAATTTTATATACCTTTGTAATTTACGTAAGCGACAGGCTATAATCTATTAATAATATTCAACTTTTGTTAAATTAAGTAACCGAATTTTATAGATAAAAGCTTATAAATCGGCTATAACGTAATAATCTAAATGTTCGCTGTCATTATTGTTTGCTGGAATAACGCCGGGCTTATCCGCTAGTTTATTAATAAGAGTGTATTTATTTCTTTATTAACAGGTTTAAATATTTCAGTTTTACATAATCCAGATATTTGTCTATTTTAATTAAATCTGGCCCCATCAATTATAGAGAAAACCATTTCTACCGCAATTAGTACGTCATAATATCAATTCATCGAAAATGTTTTTGTCTTTATTTTTGTTCAGTAATAAAGATTAAAACTGAAAACGATGATATTCCAAATGTATGCACTTGAGTATTTATTAATTATATATACATACGTAGGTCTAATACATATAAATTTACAAAATAAAGAAAACACGAATTTCAATTTTCCGGTTCTGTTCTTTATGACAGAAGGAAAACATAAAATGAATGGCGAAATTTCCAACTTCGCCGTTTTTTTGTTACAGATACTCCAGTTCAACATAGCCATCCTGGCTTTAATATACATTAGAAGGACGCCTGCAATGACAAGCAAGGCTGAAGTAGGTGCCATTTGAAGTAGGCGTGTGTATGCTCTACAAATACGAAGAGCGGCAATTCTTTGTGCCTTTAGGAGTTTGCGTTGAATGTGTATAGTTTGGGTGGCCGCTCAGTGCCGTCTTTAGGGCAGGGCCTACGTGGTCCTGGCCCAGAGCCCCAGGCTGTAGGGAGCCCACTAATTTGAAAGTAATAAAGTTACAAATAAAAGATAGGTTAATTGAAATAAACAAATTATTAAAAATATCAAATACTTTATTTTTCCTGTAGATAGTTAAAAATGATCTTAAAACTAAGCAAACTTACTAAATATTTTGTCGATATTTTGCTGCTATAAAATTCATAATTAATTTATCGAAATTTATTGTATTAATTAATATCTATACTAGGAAATGTACACGATATCAAATCCTGCTTTATTAAAAAATACATATATGAGTTCGACGTATTTTCTTTACCTTTATGTAATATAATATTAATATATAGTTGGTTTGCTGTATATTATATTAACAATGTAAATTCGTCTCTGCTGTGAGATACGTCTACCAAAGCGTGTGTTTTGAATTACAGAGACGAATTTACATTGTTAATATAATATTGTTTATGTTTCCTTAAGAGGGCCCCATCTTGGACCTGGCCCAGGGCCGCTTATGTTCTAAAGACGGCACTGTGGCCGCTGCCCACATTGGCGCATTATACAAAAGATTAGCCTCAGGTAGATATATCCTACCCCATTATACCGTATACCCCAGGTGTTTTTTGCGATACTGTTCAGAGCATTAGACACTTGAACAGCTTTGTCACTCACCATGTCTATGTGTTTAGTCCATTGGAGTTGCTGTCAAGAACAACCCCAAGATAAGTGAATTTACTTACTTCTTAATCTGATGCTCATGTATAAGAATCCTAGGACTTTTCAGAAGTGGCGTTTTTCGCGAAAATAATATTCATCAACTTGTCGTAGTTGATTGGGAGGTTAACACTTTTACTCTAGTTGGAAAACTTTTGAAGTAAATTATTACAGAGGACAGGCAATTTTTCCGCTGTTCTTGTCCGACACAAAAATTATTGTGTCGTCTGCATATCCCTGCAAAAACGGACCTTTTGGTCCATTGAGAATTGTTAGGAAATCGTTATGAACAATTGTCCACAAGTCATGAGCGGCAATTAAAGCCTGTGGACAACAACCTTTCGTAACACGATGTTGTGTTTAAAGTTATTGGTGTACCAGCCTGCCTGCCTGTAATTTATGAAACTACTCATCAGGTTGTGTAAGATGCGAAGGCAGTTAACACAACCTGATAAGCCCGCAGTTTACGGAGAATCGCTGGACATTAGAGATTATCGAACGCTCCACAGAAGTAAATAGAGACAAGGAGCGTGTGTGCCTTTTTTTGGCAAAATTGATGTACTCGATAATGCTTGATAGAGCAGTAGTAGTGGATTTTCCAGGTGTGAATCCATGCTGGTGGATACTTAAAATGTTATTTCTACTCAAATAATTTAAAATCCTATTGCTGACCACCGAATCAAAACTTTTTCCCATCACGAAAAAGAGACTGATACGCCTGAAATTCTTTGGGTGTTTTGGATTATCATTAGATTTCTTTTTTCAATGAATTTAACAGACGCTTCCTTCCAGTCAGCAGGGAAGTACCCAAGAAAAAGGCAGCGGTTGACTGGGTAACGAAAGTAGTAAAAATTACATCATATGCCTCCCTGATTATCTTCACAGTTACCTGATCAATACACGGAGCGTTTTTAATGTTAATGAGTTTAATAGCATGAGATACTTCATTATACGTAAACGGTTTGTCGTCCTGGTCACGTCACACGACAGTTGCTGTATAATTCTCGCTGGGTATCGGTATTAAGATCAGCGTAGTCAAATGGGAAGTAATAGTTGAACAGCTCTACCATAGTACCTCTTAGGTAGTTGGTGTAATTCTCCTCTGCCGTAAGTACCGTAAAGGGAATTTCTGCCTTGTTTTTCCTCTTAGCCGTAATATAATACGGCTTTTTTCAGGGGATTGTATTAGGGAAATAGGTGCTATGAAATTTTCGTGGATGGATCCTATTTGCATCATATTCATTCCATTTGCCACAATTTGGCACATTTTCCGCACAAAAATAACTGAAGTTTATCATTAATAAATTATNAGTCATGCATATGGATGTTAACGAAGAAATGGAAAAGGTTGCGACAATGGCCAGAGACGATCAGTGCATAGTTGTGGAATGTCTGGTTGTTACAGAAAGTGCTTTTACGAAACGATTCGAAACTACGAAAGCTTTAACGGAATACGTAACTGTCATGTATACTGGGGTAGGATATAAATTCTCAAATGTTTTTAAATTGAATAAAATAGTTCATAGAAGCTTAATTTTGAATTAAAATTTATAACTTTTTACGATTTTTCTTTTTTTAATTTAGGTTCAAAACCTAATTGATACATTACAATTGGGAATAAAATTTCGTTTGCTTGGAATTGATCCATTTACGGTAATCCACTAATTATATTTATTTACTGGGCTGCAATTTAAAAACTGTAGAGCTATAAATTTCCACTGCTGACCGTTTCGCTGTCTGTCTCTGCTTCGTTAATCTCGAGAATGGTGTTAGATAAACGAAAAGAGAGACTGGATACGGAAAGTTTAGTGGTAGAAGGCCCCGATTAAGTATACAAACGTCTGGTGAAGGCCGGAAGTGACGTGATTTTAATTAATACATTTATTTGGAGTTACAAAGATGACCGAAATGACACCTGTTGTTGCCAGGGAGGGCACGATGTACAGAAGCAAGACACTGATAATTTGAAACAGAAAGCGTATATATTAAATTAAATAAATAAAAAATATGAATATAAATTTCAACATTATTTAGAATGTTATTGTGAAAGATTTTGATTTTCTTTAATACGATTGGTACTATACTGAACAGTTGGAGACTTCTTCAGGCTTGAAGTAAAGTAAATCCGTCACTTTGAGCACAACACATTACATTTACATCTTGTACAATTTCGTTATACAGTATAAGGTATATAAGGCGCGAATGGAAATGCATTTTATGACGTTGTGAATTAGTTTCATAAATAAAGAAAGTAAATTTAAATAGATATAACATTTTAATGACTAAGATAATTATTAAGTATGTCAAAATTTGACACAGGTGCGAGCTATCAATAGGCGTCGGATGAGTAATCGAGTAATTAAACTAATCAGCATTTTACACTTGATTTCCATCACTATAAATAGTACGAGATCATTGCTATGGCTATAAACGACCATGATCTATCTTGCAGGTATTTTCCTCTTTGCAATCGCTTCGGCCATTCCAAGTGGTAAGACTATTATTATTAATAATATAACAGTAAGCTTGTAGTCAGTTTTTATAGTATAAAAATCAAAAATAAATCACAGTTTGAATAAACTTTTGATAAACTTTCTTTAAAATTCGCAAATACAGGTCGAGTAGACGTGGTGTTTCCATCCGTGGAAACGTCCAGGTCTGGAGTGAAGACGGTCAAATTCCGAGCTCTAAACGAAGATATAGAACTAAAGTTAGAACCCGCTGGTGACATATTGGCCAAAAACTTCGCACTTGTTGATCAACAACCAAACTCAGTAAGCCATTTAAAACACTTATGAAATGCGTTAATCACATTTTCTCTAATGTTATAATCTGTACAAATTATTAGAATTAGAATGATTTTTTTCGAATAAAATAGTAACTTTATATCAAATATTTCAATGCTTTAAGATCGACGTAGAAGACTTAAAAAGAAGAATTTACAGAGACAGCACTAATGGAGCCGCTCTTTTGATCGACGAAGATGGGCCTGTCACTATTGTAATTTTTATAATAATCGATATTTTATATCCTATAATATTACATAGATTCTTAAACTTCTTTGTATACTTTTAGCAAGGAATTGTAAATTCAAAACTTAGAATCGAACCGTATGAGTCGGGTAGAACCGTTAAAGATGGGCAAGTACCACATAAAATTGTAGAAGTTATAAATGATAAAAAGTCCTTTCTGAATGATGCAGGTGAATATATTTAACACTTTTAACATTACTAATCGTTGGCAGCTGATTTTTTTGAAATTCGATAATGTTTTCAACTTGTTTTCAGTCATGCATATGGATGTTAACGAAGAAATGGAAAAGGTTGCGACAATGGCCAGAGACGATCAGTGCATAGTTGTGGAATGTCTGGTTGTTACAGAAAGTGCTTTTACGAAACGATTCGAAACTACGAAAGCTTTAACGGAATACGTAACTGTCATGTATACTGGGGTAGGATATAAATTCTCAAATGTTTTTAAATTGAATAAAATAGTTCATAGAAGCTTAATTTTGAATTAAAATTTATAACTTTTTACGATTTTTCTTTTTTTAATTTAGGTTCAAAACCTAATTGATACATTACAATTGGGAATAAAATTTCGTTTGCTTGGAATTGATCCATTTACGGTAATCCACTAATTATATTTATTTACTGGGCTGCAATTTAAAAACTGTAGAGCTATAAATTTCCACTGCTGACCGTTTCGCTGTCTGTCTCTGCTTCGTTAATCTCGAGAATGGTGTTAGATAAACGAAAAGAGAGACTGGATACGGAAAGTTTAGTGGTAGAAGGCCCCGATTAAGTATACAAACGTCTGGTGAAGGCCGGAAGTGACGTGATTTTAATTAATACATTTATTTGGAGTTACAAAGATGACCGAAATGACACCTGTTGTTGCCAGGGAGGGCACGATGTACAGAAGCAAGACACTGATAATTTGAAACAGAAAGCGTATATATTAAATTAAATAAATAAAAAATATGAATATAAATTGCAGCCCGGCATTTTGACGATGTCATAATAAATAATCGCTCGTTTAACTTTATTTTCATTTATAGAAAGAAACAGAACCACCTTATATAGAAGAGAGTGCAAATCCGGTAAACCCAAAATATCTTAATCCTCTTGATTTAATTGATCGTATGGGAAAATACTACTGTAATCATGCTACTGGTTTAGCTAAAGATGCTGATATGATCATGCTGCTTGTTACGTAAGTATTCAATTATATCGGAATGTACAGATTTGAGATGAATTAATTTTAAAATATATTATTTAGACGAAACTTGGGCGAGCTAAAAGATGATGGTACAGTTAAATTTAGAGTTGTGGGTAAACCCTTTTCCCATTTACTTCTTAATCCTACAATTTGTTCTATGTACAGTATACTTTCAAGTAAATTTATTTTGCAGGCCTTGCATACAAAGGCGCAGTTTGTAAAAAATGTTACAAAGTTGGCGTCTGTAAAGACGATTCATGGTACAACGAAAGAGTTGATACAGTAGCTCATGAATCAGCTCATCTGTAAGTAATTCAAAACATTATATCAAATGCTGAAATAATATGAATTTGAGAAGAAATTATTGAAAAAAATTTCAGACTTGGAAGTCCTCACGACGGCGAGCCAGGAGCAGAAGATTGCCCAGAAACTGACGGTTATATTATGGGAAATCGAAGAAATGCTACTAACAAATTTAAATTTTCCGAATGCTCGAAGAATTGCGTTAAAGATGCATTATCGTAAGAATGATTTTTATTACTAAATTCGAATAGTTTAGAAATAAATACTTTAATAACATAATTTTTTCTTAAAGGTTACCTGGAGCTTCTTGTGTATACAAAAGCTGTGGAATCTATTAATTCGTATTTAATAATATATTCGACATTCACCGAAATATTGCTTTAAACGACAAAGAAAATAGTGCATTTCAAATATTACATTAAATTACTTTTTAATTCAAAAATAATTTAAAACAAATAAAGTTATTCAAATGCAGTCATATTTTTCGTCTGGTTTATTTTTTATTCAATAAAATTATAAAATTGTTAACTGGCTTTTTCTAGTGAAGAGTATGGATTATGTGGCCTTTCTGGCACACAGTTGTGAGGTTTTTATGTCATTTTGAGTCATCTTATAGCCGAATATGATTACACTCGGAAAATATCTGAGAAAAGTGGGTTAGGTTAGGTTAGGTTAGGTTAGGTTAGGTTAGGTTAAGTTATAATATAGATTGGCCTATAGCATATTAACTTGCTTAAATATTATAAGGTGTGACTGCAGCAATATCAGTTTTTATGATTGATGACCGCCGTATTTTATTTTACATTACTTCAACTAAAAATTATGTTTAATAAACGAACAAATACAGAAAGAAGTGCAAAACAAAATAAGCTTTCTGCTACAGAACGTGGAAAACAGAGTGCGGGAAGATTTATCGCCTCCTGAAAGTTGAGGTGAGCACAGTATGAAATTCACATTACTTGACACACCCCTCATTTCGATATCTCTTGAGATGTCGAAATGTAGTCCTATGTTTCAGGTATTACGAGTATTTAATATGCAAGAACTTTTTATATATATATTGCAGTCAGTCACATAACATCGAACTTCTGAATTTGACAATCTTTTCTGTTCCCAAAGCTTTCGTAAAATGTCAGCAATATTCTCATTTGTACTCATATGTTAAATTTAAACTTCCTTGTTTCAAGATAGGTCTTTGATGTAGTGATATCTGATATCAATATGCTTTCACTCTGAATTCTCAAAAGTTTTTATGTGAGAAATCGCACTCGTGTTGTCAAGTTTGAAGATTGCGATATTACACTTACCAAATTCGAATAAAATATTTTTCAAATTCATTAATTCTTGAGTTTCGATGCTAGCTGAAATATATTCACCATTCATGGATGAAAGCCACACATTTCTGTTTTCTGGAGTACCATGCAATGTATTTCCAACATGAAAACCAATCATTCTGCACACACCTTTTTAGTTTTCGTATCTCTTCCCTAATCAGTATTACTCGTGCCTATTACACCGTCTAAATCTTTCGTAAAACGAAGTGTAAGATCTGAGATGTCTCGAGCGACTAAAAACCTGTCCAGTGACGTGACGTGAAAAGGTAACAGACAGATAGCAGAATTGACAGACAGCAAAATTATCTTCGAATTTATAATATTAGTGTGGATTAATATGAATTTCTGCTATAATGGGTACGCGAGTTTGAGCTCTTTCTTGAAGTGGTACGCAGGAAAAACTAATTGGGACTTACTAATTTAGACAAACAAGATTATTATCCTCACAGAACTTGAAAAGAANTTTATTGCGTCCACTTTTCGTAATAAATAATCAAGAAATGAATAATTTAGAATTTTATCGTTTTCAGTTTTAATTTTTATTACCCGAAAAAGTGAAAACAAAGACGAAAATATTTTAAATAAATTGATATTTAAAGCATTTATTGCAATGAAAATTATTAAATAAATTATAAATTATATATCATAAATTATAATAATAGAGATTGTAACTATTATTATTGATATAAATAAAGTTTTATTTTACTATATTAATCTTTAATTAATTCAAAAACTAAACTTAAAATTTCTTCTTTTGGATCTCAATATGAATATAAATTTCAACATTATTTAGAATGTTATTGTGAAAGATTTTGATTTTCTTTAATACGATTGGTACTATACTGAACAGTTGGAGACTTCTTCAGGCTTGAAGTAAAGTAAATCCGTCACTTTGAGCACAACACATTACATTTACATCTTGTACAATTTCGTTATACAGTATAAGGTATATAAGGCGCGAATGGAAATGCATTTTATGACGTTGTGAATTAGTTTCATAAATAAAGAAAGTAAATTTAAATAGATATAACATTTTAATGACTAAGATAATTATTAAGTATGTCAAAATTTGACACAGGTGCGAGCTATCAATAGGCGTCGGATGAGTAATCGAGTAATTAAACTAATCAGCATTTTACACTTGATTTCCATCACTATAAATAGTACGAGATCATTGCTATGGCTATAAACGACCATGATCTATCTTGCAGGTATTTTCCTCTTTGCAATCGCTTCGGCCATTCCAAGTGGTAAGACTATTATTATTAATAATATAACAGTAAGCTTGTAGTCAGTTTTTATAGTATAAAAATCAAAAATAAATCACAGTTTGAATAAACTTTTGATAAACTTTCTTTAAAATTCGCAAATACAGGTCGAGTAGACGTGGTGTTTCCATCCGTGGAAACGTCCAGGTCTGGAGTGAAGACGGTCAAATTCCGAGCTCTAAACGAAGATATAGAACTAAAGTTAGAACCCGCTGGTGACATATTGGCCAAAAACTTCGCACTTGTTGATCAACAACCAAACTCAGTAAGCCATTTAAAACACTTATGAAATGCGTTAATCACATTTTCTCTAATGTTATAATCTGTACAAATTATTAGAATTAGAATGATTTTTTTCGAATAAAATAGTAACTTTATATCAAATATTTCAATGCTTTAAGATCGACGTAGAAGACTTAAAAAGAAGAATTTACAGAGACAGCACTAATGGAGCCGCTCTTTTGATCGACGAAGATGGGCCTGTCACTATTGTAATTTTTATAATAATCGATATTTTATATCCTATAATATTACATAGATTCTTAAACTTCTTTGTATACTTTTAGCAAGGAATTGTAAATTCAAAACTTAGAATCGAACCGTATGAGTCGGGTAGAACCGTTAAAGATGGGCAAGTACCACATAAAATTGTAGAAGTTATAAATGATAAAAAGTCCTTTCTGAATGATGCAGGTGAATATATTTAACACTTTTAACATTACTAATCGTTGGCAGCTGATTTTTTTGAAATTCGATAATGTTTTCAACTTGTTTTCAGTCATGCATATGGATGTTAACGAAGAAATGGAAAAGGTTGCGACAATGGCCAGAGACGATCAGTGCATAGTTGTGGAATGTCTGGTTGTTACAGAAAGTGCTTTTACGAAACGATTCGAAACTACGAAAGCTTTAACGGAATACGTAACTGTCATGTATACTGGGGTAGGATATAAATTCTCAAATGTTTTTAAATTGAATAAAATAGTTCATAGAAGCTTAATTTTGAATTAAAATTTATAACTTTTTACGATTTTTCTTTTTTTAATTTAGGTTCAAAACCTAATTGATACATTACAATTGGGAATAAAATTTCGTTTGCTTGGAATTGATCCATTTACGGTAATCCACTAATTATATTTATTTACTGGGCTGCAATTTAAAAACTGTAGAGCTATAAATTTCCACTGCTGACCGTTTCGCTGTCTGTCTCTGCTTCGTTAATCTCGAGAATGGTGTTAGATAAACGAAAAGAGAGACTGGATACGGAAAGTTTAGTGGTAGAAGGCCCCGATTAAGTATACAAACGTCTGGTGAAGGCCGGAAGTGACGTGATTTTAATTAATACATTTATTTGGAGTTACAAAGATGACCGAAATGACACCTGTTGTTGCCAGGGAGGGCACGATGTACAGAAGCAAGACACTGATAATTTGAAACAGAAAGCGTATATATTAAATTAAATAAATAAAAAATATGAATATAAATTGCAGCCCGGCATTTTGACGATGTCATAATAAATAATCGCTCGTTTAACTTTATTTTCATTTATAGAAAGAAACAGAACCACCTTATATAGAAGAGAGTGCAAATCCGGTAAACCCAAAATATCTTAATCCTCTTGATTTAATTGATCGTATGGGAAAATACTACTGTAATCATGCTACTGGTTTAGCTAAAGATGCTGATATGATCATGCTGCTTGTTACGTAAGTATTCAATTATATCGGAATGTACAGATTTGAGATGAACTAATTTTAAAATATATTATTTAGACGAAACTTGGGCGAGCTAAAAGATGATGGTACAGTTAAATTTAGAGTTGTGGGTAAACCCTTTTCCCATTTACTTCTTAATCCTACAATTTGTTCTATGTACAGTATACTTTCAAGTAAATTTATTTTGCAGGCCTTGCATACAAAGGCGCAGTTTGTAAAAAATGTTACAAAGTTGGCGTCTGTAAAGACGATTCATGGTACAACGAAAGAGTTGATACAGTAGCTCATGAATCAGCTCATCTGTAAGTAATTCAAAACATTATATCAAATGCTGAAATAATATGAATTTGAGAAGAAATTATTGAAAAAAATTTCAGACTTGGAAGTCCTCACGACGGCGAGCCAGGAGCAGAAGATTGCCCAGAAACTGACGGTTATATTATGGGAAATCGAAGAAATGCTACTAACAAATTTAAATTTTCCGAATGCTCGAAGAATTGCGTTAAAGATGCATTATCGTAAGAATGATTTTTATTACTAAATTCGAATAGTTTAGAAATAAATACTTTAATAACATAATTTTCTCTTAAAGGTTACCAGAAGCTAAGTGTGTATACGAAAGCTGTGGATTTCAGTAATTGGTATTTAATGATATATTCGACACTCAACGAAATATTGCTTGAAACGACAAAGAAAATAGTGTATTTCAAATATTGCATTAAATTACTTTTTAATTAAAAAATAATTTAAAACAAATAAAGTTATTCAAATGCAGTTATATTTGTCGTCTGGTTTCTTTTTTCTCAATAAAATTGTAAAATAGTTAATGCACTATGTCTCCTTTTTGGCACACAGTTGTGAGGTTTCTGTGTCCTTTAGACCTTTCTTATCGCCGAATATGATTACACTCGGAAAATATCTGAAAAAAGTGGGTTACGCCTGCTACTGGAGATTTTGATGGGTTTGAGGATGACAATAGCACTTTTCGAATCATCACAAATATTTTTCACGTTGGAAACACTCAAGCAGAAATGAAAATGAAGCATATAAACACAAATTCCAATGACTGGATAGAAAGGAACAAACAAGTCTTAACGACTAGAAAAAACGACCGACGACAGACTGAAATGTGCCGTTCTTCGTCTTATTCAAAGATACAAATTCTTCAGAAATGTTTAAAGTCAAAAGAAAGATGTTTAAATTTGTCACTATCAGCTATGAGAAAGCGTAAGTTGACGCTCTCTTAGGTCAGAAAGTTGATATATACCAACTTTTCATGAGATCATCATCAGATTGTTTTCCTTTGTCTTGTTCGATTCTCACAATTACATTAAAAAACACAAATTCCTAATATTAAGAATACCTTACAAAATAGAAATCGAGAAAAACTCACTCAATATTGGTATGAAGAAAATGGTGTTTTATCGTTATACGATATTCCAGTCATTAGACCAGCATTTAAGAGAAAGGGAATGAACACAGGCATTCTAATCTAATTACTATCTATTAGTTATAATATAAATTGGCGTATAGCATATTAACTTGCTTAAATATTATAAAACTAGCAGGTGGGCCCGGCGTTGCTCGGGCAAAAGTAACGATAACTAAGATAAAGATTATTACGTTACAGTCAACCTTACCCGTTTTCACAGAATTCAAGAATTGGGTCCCCTTAGAGAATTTTTAGATGGGTCTAAAAATATGTTCGATTTCCCGCAAAAACGAAAAAAACTGCATTTGCGTCTTGCACGTCGCTTTCTCTTAACAATTCCATTGTTACGTAGCATTTCCATTGTTGACACTTCCATTGTTACTTAACACTTCCATTGTTAC
>NW_019385058.1:271304-276765 GCF_000671375.1 Centruroides sculpturatus | reverse complement strand
ACCAGGGGTGGCCAACATGAGGCCCGCGGGCCGCATGCGGCCCGCCGGGAGTCGTGTTGCGGCCCGCGGAGCTAGGTCAAATGAACATAAATGTTAACTTTATTGTAATATCACCAAATGAACATTAGAAGAGTTAAGAAGGTTTGGAAGAGTTCTATGAAACGTATTTGGACAAGGATAAATATCTTGCGTTTTACAATCATGCTCTGTCAATGGTTACGCTATTTGGAAACACGTATGCGTGTGAACAACTTTTTAGTCGCATGAAGTATATCAAATCACAAGTGAGAACACGAATTACTGATGTTCATTTGGAAAACTGTTTGCGTGTAGCGACAACATCAGTCCAGGTCAATTTTGATGCACTTACTTGTTAGTTCTGTAAAACAAAGTCAAATTTTTAAATTGTCTAATAAATATGTTTCTCGGTTATTAAATAAATGATTCTCGGTTATGTTTTATTTTCTTCAAAAAAATAAATATACCTATTTTTTGTTTTTTTACATTAAATCAGGAAAGTGTTTGACCACGATCTCACCTACTGGAAAGCAACGATGCGGATGAAGGTGTAGAACGCTTGCTTGTTTACTTTAATTAAAAAAAAATTAGGTGCGTGGCCCGGCAGGAAATATTATTTTTGAAATTTGGCCCGCCGGCTAAAAAGGTTGGCCACCCCTGGTCTAAACCTTTCGTAAAACGAAGTGTAAGATGTCTTGTGCAACTAAAGTATCGAAGAATTCTTTTACTTGTCTTCCACAACTTATCTGTTGGTCTGTCTAGAAATTTACTAAGATACGACACACTATATGCAATATCCGGTCTGCTTGTAACAGAAATATACAGTTACCTAAACAAAAGCTATTGTTCCGTTCAAAGTTCCGTTCAAAGTTCCGGTGGGTTCCGGCTCCTTGACAGATTACTCATTTGTTGCTTTGCCTTTTTCCATTAGTTGCATCCATTCTTGAGGAATTTTAATACTCTAATTAATCGTTAACTTTAATTATATAATTATCACAATGTTAATCAATTTGTTTCCAATTCTCGGCAGTAATTATGTTACTAACTATTCTATACTAACAGATGAGCCTGGCATTGCCCGTGCAAAAAATAACAACAACAAAGGTTAATATTATTAGATTATTTCGTTATTTTAACCCTTCTGTTGTATTATATTATTCGTATCTGATTTATCTAACTATAAGGCTTATCTTTCGTAAGGGTTTATCACATCGAGTGACCAATCTAACGCATTTTAAAAATTCTTATATTTTTTTGTAGTTATATAAATCAAATACTATAGTATAACGAACGTTAAAACGAAAACATATAAAGAGTTTGGTTATTTCATCCTTCTTATCGCCGAATATGATTACACTCGGAAAATATCTGAAAAAAGTGGGTTACGCCTGCTACTGGAGATTTTGATGGGTTTGAGGATGACAATAGCACTTTTCGAATCATCACAAATATTTTTCACGTTGGAAACACTCAAGCAGAAATGAAAATGAAGCATATAAACACAAATTCCAATGACTGGATAGAAAGGAACAAACAAGTCTTAACGACTAGAAAAAACGACCGACGACAGACTGAAATGTGCCGTTCTTCGTCTTATTCAAAGATACAAATTCTTCAGAAATGTTTAAAGTCAAAAGAAAGATGTTTAAATTTGTCACTATCAGCTATGAGAAAGCGTAAGTTGACGCTCTCTTAGGTCAGAAAGTTGATATATACCAACTTTTCATGAGATCATCATCAGATTGTTTTCCTTTGTCTTGTTCGATTCTCACAATTACATTAAAAAACACAAATTCCTAATATTAAGAATACCTTACAAAATAGAAATCGAGAAAAACTCACTCAATATTGGTATGAAGAAAATGGTGTTTTATCGTTATACGATATTCCAGTCATTAGACCAGCATTTAAGAGAAAGGGAATGAACATAGGCANTTTCTAAAGGGTTTATCACATCGAGTGACCAATCTAACGCATTTTAAAAATTCTTATATTTTTTTGTAGTTATATAAATCAAATACTATAGTATAACGAACGTTAAAACGAAAACATATAAAGAGTTTGGTTATTTCATCCTACTATAGTCATGTCTATTGTGATATTAAAGTGGTACGAAAAAACCCACTTTCATTCGATGGCGTGCACATATCGAAATGAAAGATTTTACTTCATTTTTACTCCTACCCCCTTCTCTATACAATTCGTTAACACCACTTCCCCTTTTTCCCATTTGCGCAATCATATGTACAGTACAATAAATGTCAATTAACAACAGAATATTACAAAATAATTAAATTATTTTGTATGCACAAACACTCAGATGATCTCCCCTTTCCCTATGTCAGCATTTATCAACACACTCCTGATAGCCCCTGTCCACATCTTGATTTCGTCGCAATAAATGCATGCCGCATTGATCAAGTAGTTAGCAATTAAAATTCGATTAATAATATATCTTAAATATTTTTAGATGTTATATTTTTTAAATGTTAATTCTAAGAAACTACCATTCACAGTTGAATATCAAATGGTAATCTGCCAACAAATCAAATTTCGCGAAAAACGGACCAAATACTTAAACTCTGCACCCTGGAAAACCACTTAAATTATATTTTGTACACGCTAGTAGTTTGTATTATGTAATGTTCCTATTTGAATGCCACCATGCTTTGAGAATCCAGGGGCTGTTTACTCTGTAAATTTTTAACGAAAAGATACGTTTAGAAACTTTTTATTTTACCGCCTTTTTCCAACGGAGTTAAAAACGGGAGATCTTGAATATTAACTTAACTGTCAACAAGTTTTCCACCTCGTATCGACGCGCGAAAATAACGAAAATATATTAAAACAATCAATTGTAAAGTGTGAGAAGATTGACACTTAACTAAGTCCACGGGGGAAATCTAAAAGCAATGGAATGAAATACTAAACCTTCGAATTATTTTGTTTAATTTTCATCGTCCAGTTATGACATCATTGACGTGTACTCGCTGCCACACAAACGATCGTCTGACAAAATTCCCACACCAAATGGGGATATAACGATCAGGGGCTCATTAATCAGGGAGGAAGAGCATACTCGCTGACTTCTGTCCAGCCATAATTATAGTCCCAATACATTACCTATATTTTTGTAGTGATTTGTGCAAGTGTTGACTTTCCCCGTCTTTCACGTATAATCTACAACCAGCATCTTTAAGCAGGTATGATAATGTTTGGCAAACGCAACACTTTACTTGGGCGATCTGACTAGGGAGAAATCACTTTTGGGAGGTCGTTTTTTAAGGGACACTGAACCCTATTTAGGCGTTACAGACGTGGAAAATTCCACGTTGCCAGCCCGACCGAGCGCGGCATGAACCCACGACCAAACTCCCAGTGTTTAGGGTACGAAGACTGCTTGGCTACCAATGTTTGGATGAATGTAAGCACTCTCTCCGTCGAATTAAAAGGGACGTTGACCCTTTGATATCGGTTTAGAAACATACCACTATAATTGTATCTTACGCTTGTACAGTGATGCCTCGAGTTTCGTCGATAATCCGTCCGAAAACAATCGGCGAAATCCGAAACCGATGAAAACCGAGGCAATTATTTCCATATGAATCACTGTATATCCAATTAATTCGTTCTAGACACTTCAAAGTACATACTTAATACATATTTTACAGAGAAGAAATACTGTAAAACCAATAAGAAATTAATATAAAACAAATATAGAAAACTAATGCAAAAAATAAATGAACATTCAACATGAAATTTCCCAAGATACAGTAGACCCCCCTATAACGCGGGTTCCTATAACGGAGATTCCTATAACGTGGCGAAAAAAATTGCGACAGTATTCCTATAAAGACGCTAAAAGGGACTCGTAAAATGTCGTCGCCGACTCGTGTCGCGACAGGATTGGTCGAATCTGGACCAATAGTAGACGAGCAGCCGAACTACTTACACGCTACAGAGAGTTTAGGCGAGTAAGTTGAGTTTACTATCGTCTGTACAGTATTATATATAAAATAGGTAATATATATATAATTATATATTAACTTAATTTATTTTATCTTTATTATAATTATATATGCACTTTCCGCCGTCCAGCGCCACGCTAGAGTTTACTATCGTCTGTACAGTATGTAAATTAGGTACCGTAAGTCTAATACAGTACTGTAATTTTATACATTTCTTGTGAAAGAAACATTTCTTATTCAACGGCCATAAAAATTATTTTTATTAATTATGTCTCCAAATTTCAACGAATTTTTCGCAGAAAAATAACTTATCAGAAATCGCCCGCCGTTTGGTGCGCTGCTCCGCGACGAAAACAAGCTTTAGCAATGGCGACGTCGAACGGTGCACACTCGGTAAGTAATCCTACAATTTTTTGTTTATAGCATAGTTTATACGGATTATTCCCAAAAAATTATACGTGTTTTGGAAATGTTGAGTCGAATTAGTCTAGAATTGATTAATTTAATGGAAGAAAACCTTTCAAACAGCCGTAGTCCGTAAACTTCACACGTGTTGGGTTGAGATTGGCTCATGTATTTAAGGATTCCTACAACGTGAAATTCTTGTAAAGTGGAACGTATCTACCACGTTATAGGGGGGTCTACTGTATAGCTAAAGGAAAAAGAAAGTAATTGAATTGGGCGTATTCAAAATCTCAGCATCAATCCAGCCAGATGCTGCCGAAAGTGACGGAACTGCTGGCGTTTTCTAGAATCTAGAGAACACAAATGCTGAATGCCGAGAATTTTCGAAGAGAAAAATAATAAAAATGGCGAATGATGTGGAGTTCCACCGTTATTTTAAATTATTTTTGAACCTATTTAATTAGAACAGCTTCATGAAAAATAAAAATTTAGAAAAGAGAAATAGAGATAAAGATTTTTTAAATTTCCGTAGGAGTTTTAAATAATTAAATCAATCCAAAGATTACACTTTATCAACTACAAAAAATTATGTGGTCTTACATAAATATACTAGTACAGTAGAACCTCCATTATCCGGACCTCCATTATCCGGATTTTCGATTATCCGGATTGTTCAAAATAAACAAAAATTTACGAATTTGCTGATTTGCACTTGGCGAATTACGACACTGTTTATGTACGTGATGGAATGCATAACTTTTTTTGTTTCAACAACGTCTCACCCAGCACAGTGGTCATAAACTCTTAATATATTTTATGTAGTAATAAAAATATAACTTGACATAAGTATTTATAAATAATTTATATTCAAATTACATCATTTCTATGATTAAGGGCGGTGTAAGGCATGGACGACGTGGGCCACCGCCTATGCCTCGCGGTCCGAAGGGCCTCGCGTTTCGAAGGTTTATGCATTACTTAAAAGCCGCGAACGCGACGAAAAAATTTTACTCGTCATAAAACGATAAATAGTTTGTCAAATTTTTATTCATAAAAATGCAGTTTCAACT
>NW_019385058.1:260229-271127 GCF_000671375.1 Centruroides sculpturatus | reverse complement strand
ATAAACTGGAAAATGGAATCTAATTTTCCTCTATTTTCGTAATATTGATTAAAACATTCGTATAAAACATCGCTCGCCTATAAATATAATAGTCTTATTTGATAATTTATTGATAAAATACAAATAAAAGTATGAAATACAAACAAACCTTTTGATAGAATTCCGAGCTTCGAGCAATGGTACAGTTCACGAATCTTAACAAATATGTGTAATTTATCGCTATAAATAATATACAGAATCTTTTGTATTTGAAGGATAATAATAATAATTGTATAAAAAAAAGAATACTCTTACCACAAAAAATTTCTATTTTCTCCGAATGGCTAAATGCTCGGGTATAGCTGAATATACATAATATTGAAGTTAAGACAAATATTATATTCATCTTAACCTTTTGATGCTAATTCATAAACTGGTCGAGTGTAAAATGAATGAAATAAAGCGTGGTGTTGTTTATGTATTGTAGATTATACGTAATTAGCCTACGTAAAAGACTTCTTATCGTAAACTGGAAATAGTTAACAGTTTCCGCCTTTTAATTTAATATGATAAAAATTAACAAATATTTTTTTATACATTGTTTTTTCGAGTTGTTATATAAGCTACAATATTTAATGTATATTATAATTCTTTAAAATATAGGCCTATATATATATTTCATATTGGTATTATAATTAATGTAATGGGAATGAAATTGAAGGTCGCTCGACCTCGTCTATGAGATTTGCTAAAATTATGTGTCACCCACTTATTATTACTAATTACTCTCTTTTATTAAGCTACTTACGTATATTATTATATGACGTTATACACAATCTTATTATGTTTACAACGACGTCATATTTAAATAGTTATATATTAAAATAATTTAATTTACTGACTAAAAATTATTTTTATTTTAAACTAAAGACGTCAATGATATATGAAATTTTAATATACTAGCTAAATATCAGTTTGTGTTATATGTTAGATAATTTATTATATATCCTTTTCATTTAAATATTAATTTTAATCTCTTTTGATTATTATATATTTTAAGTAATTCGGAAAAGAATAATATTTTAACATATGTATACAATAAATCATACACGTATGATAGTAGAGCCAAAAAAAAAGCGAAACTTTACCGCAGATTTTATTAAAAACAGGGTTTAAAAATAGACATTATTATAAGATTCATCTATCAACAGTTAAAACTGGTTGGTTGACATATGTTCAACTAATTCTGAATAAAAATAAGCACTTTTGATAGATATTTTCCATCGATTTACAACATTATCCGTTTCGATAACAGAATTCTCGAAAGTGCTTCGGTAAAGAGGACTAAGATGTTCCTCAGCATCAACTTGTATGTCTTAAAAATGCTTTCGTTCGATCCTTTCGACCTGTAAACATTGCAAGTATTATAGAGAGTAATTTTTATTTAGAAAATGCTATTATACTATAATTCATTCAAAATATTTTGAAAACACAGCAAAAACGCATAATTTCTTGCTTTCTTTTGTAGTTTATGATTTTGAAGATAGCTGTGATTTTGCTTTGATTTCTGCTGTACTTAAATCAAAATAAATTACTGTATTAGTTTCGGTGAAATACTTTCTCAAATAGTTTAACCAATAGCATTTTCACAGGATTTCTTAGTTCAAAATTTATTAAATAATGATCAAAAATCTTTATTATTTTTAGTTCTCAATAGTTGTTTTATTTTAGCCAAATATATATATATATATATATATTTTCGCTTTATGTATCGACTTTTACAGTAGCTTTTATTTAATTTGTATCATTCATCTAACAGATTTCTAGTTTTTTTTCTACGAGACATTGAAAATATTCGGTTTGTTCTCGTTGTTTTCTTTAAACGCAAACACTGGGCATTAAACCATTGTTTATCAAATAATAATAAAGAAATATTTTTCTTAGCCATTCTACATCGTAAACGGAAGATAACAAAGTCGTTAATAGTTTATTATAATAGCTCTGAATCCATAAAAAAGGTCATTATATATCTTAGTCAAAGACTAAAATATACAACTGATTGATCAAAGGTAAATAATTAGAATTAAAAATATCAAGAACTCTAAAATCTAATAATCTATTTAATAAATTCACATTTACCGATCAACCAACTGTCAAAAATAAAGTAGATTTAGCCGGATAATCGGAGACATATCGACCGTTTAAAATATATAATCCATATGACTTAACTAATTGTAAAAATCCTTATCCACTTTGATTTATTATTAAATCATTAAATCTTCAGGGATTTAAAACATTAGTATTGAACCCAGCTTAAAAATTATTCAGTTCATAGCCTATTCTCAATTAAACAAGAATAATTATCAAGCTATAATTAACAGAAGTTTTCCTACAATTAAATCTAATTACTACAGTATCGGATCATTGGAGTTAAACAATAACTTCAAAAAAAACCCTAATTTATAGGAAAACTGCAAGAATAAGACTCCCATACGGACGACCGGGACCAATTGATTTTTACAATAGAAAAATTATCCATATATAAAATTTTAAAAGTCGGAAATTCGGTAGCTTCTTCCGGAAATTTTTCTAGGAGGTTTGTGTTTTAGGCTATTAAATTTCGATGGTTAAAGATGAACGGAGTGGAGAGATTGAGAGATGTCGTGTGTCATATCCGGAGTAGGATCGGGCTTAATAAATATTTTACTCGTAATTGGGTTGATAATTGGGCTCGTAATTTTCACTGCCGTACGTCTAATGTCTGTCCTTCCGTAGTTTCGAGTATTCAGTTAGGGAGATATGTGGGAGCTGAGGGGGAGAAAAATTTCAAAAACTCAATGAACGATAATATGTGATATATATTACCCTTGCCGTCTGGACTGCGAGCGTTAACAATCAACGACATGCGGAAGCAGTTGAGTCAGAGATAGATGCCTCGTTTACAACAACACAACCCGTTTATTAAACACGAAAGAAGCTTACGAGATTTCCGTGATCTTGGAAGTTCTGCGGTGGCTGCGTCCTCTGGGTCTTCCTCTCCTTTCCAAGATAGTCCCATTNACGATTTAAATACAGTATTTACTTTTAATATTATCGATATGTCATCGAAAAGAAAACGTGTTGTATTATCATTAAAAGACAAATTAAAGTATTTGTTTCGATTATCCGGATTTTTCCTTATCCGGACTACCTTCATCCCCAATTAGTCCGGATAATCGAGGTTCTACTGTATCTTAAAATATTCTATTAACGTACTAACCGAATATTAATTTATACAGGGTTTATTCATCAAAAAGTAAATTAAATTCGAATTTGTTAACGCAAAATAGAGCTTTTACGAGCCTTACGGTGGCTGCCATCTTATTTGCTGGTGTATTCAGCACCGTAAAAGACACTTGCAATTTGCTGCAAGCAACCAGAAGTTATCTGAGATATTGAACAGAGGTGCTAAGAGGTGCTGGCTGCACGCTGATATTTTGAATACATCTGTTGTTTGGCAACACGCGAGGTAATGCTCAAACAACGAGAAACAACGCCAAAATGAGCAGGAAAGTGTGTGGTTTTCTCAAAATTAGCAGTGAGGTCACGTGGGCACGTCCACGAAATCCGAGGCAACCGACGAAAACCGAGACAAGTTTTTCGCAAAAAATAGACGAAAACGGAAACCGTAAGTAACCGAAGTGAACGAAATTCGAGGTATCACTGTACTGTACATTATATCTTACTCTTTATTTTTTTATTAAACTTATTATTTAGTTAACCTGTCAACGTCTTTATTAGGAGAACGGTCCTCTATCGGCGGATCTATTTATCCCTATCTATTTGTTTTGTCTCTTATCTTCTCACTCCCTCTACCTTTAAGAAGCAAAATTTAACAGCACCAATCACCGTAATACTCAAACCTCCCTGCAAAATTTCAGAAATTTTCGACAAAAATCACGGGAGTTATAAGCTTTAAAGAGAGTTAATAAAATCGAGCCACACACAAATATTCATACAGAAATTATTTTGCATTTCTTGACATTTCAAGGTCTCCTGATTCCAAACATGCAAAAAGCTGTGAAGGTCATTACTATCGCAGTGCTTTTCTCTTATATATAACAGCCGGAAAAGTCACGTTTAATTTGTATTTATACAGCAGTTTTGGACAATTTAACGTAAGAAATATTAGACAAGGAGTAATTTCAATATTCTGTGTATTGGTAAATGGGAGTGCTACAGGACAATAATAATCTTTCTTCCAATACTCTAGGTATACCTGTTTTACAACCGCTCGTATTTATGATCAACTCTCCAGCCCTTGGAATTCTCTTTCTCAGTTTGAGTCTCGAGGAGCCCCTTTCGTAGTGTTACTAACATTACGAAAGGGGCTATTATGTAAGATATCGGTGAAAAGAAAGAGCACGACTTCACGTGGAGGAAGAGACAAGAATCGAAGGAAGGACAACAGAGGTGAAAGTGAAGCAGACTTGAAAGAGGAAAGAATAGAAGTTCAAAAGAAGTTCACCATAAAGGAGCTCTCCAAATTAAACGAACAAGGTGTAAATCCAAATGTTTGAACAGTTGACAAAAGTGTAACTGCAAATGAATAAACTTTTATGATGCTGTGGTAAAATTTAGGAGGTAAAAAGGGGACTTACAAAGCAGATCATTCTAACCAGATTCTTATCAAAAGCTACATCTAGAACTCCTACCCCTATAAGTATCTCTAGTTCTTCGTAGTCATCTGTTATATAGTCTCTCTATACCTTCTGATAATCCTGCTGATAACTCCGATGATAACACTGATGACCCGGAACCATTACAATCCTTTTAAGGATTCGATGACTAAAATATTATTCTGAATGACTTTCTTAATTGAATGAACTTTAATTTTTTGTACATTTTAATGATAATATTTTTCTCTTGTAATATGTAAGAGATGTAAATTAAAGCAAAGTTATCATTATATATAAAGCAAAGTATATATCATATAATTAAGTATATTTGAAATAAGATATTAAAGACAGTTAAAAATACAGCTTTATTAATCAATCAATTACAATGCCAGCGAATTTACTAAACTGGATGTTTTTTTAATGTACCGTTTTTTACTGTACCATAACGAAAACAGTAATTTTGAGTAGATATGATACAATATCGGTATTTTGTCGATACGATCCAATAGGCTGATATTGTCCAACCAACTTAGCCAAGACAATCGACGCAACTAGACATGTATTTATAAAATAGAATAGCGCTTTTCCTAATACAGAGGGGAATTTTACATGTAGAAAGGCTTTTGAAAGAAGGAACATACTTTTTAGCGTCACTTTCTTTCAAGGAAAATTGATATTTTCTTTTAAGAAGGCAACAATTTAGGAATTGAGATTGGACTATCTTGTCTTAGACACCATGGATTGTTCTTCTAATCTTATTACAAAGTTATAATAAGTTTTAATTTTTAATTTAAAATGTTAAATTCTATTTATTCCTTCAGGTAAATTCAAGATTTTTACTATCTGACTCATGAAAAACTTAACAATCTATTTTTTTAGTTTTTATTCTCTTTTCAAATTTAACTTAAAATGAAGTAAACGAATATACTATAAATAATAAAGACAATTTTAGATCGTTTTATTGCTTTTTCGTTTCGTAATATATTTTTAGAATTTCAAAAATTAGACTATTTATGAAATGGCTTTATTTGTCTCTGTCACTATACAGTGTAATTAATTATGAAACTGCGAAAACATTGATTGATTTTTGCATTTTATTTAAATATTTCTATTACAATTTATGTCAACTTTCGAAATTACTTTTTCTTTTAAACAAATGCCTGTTGGTAAAAGTGTAGCAACAAAATTATTCTTCTGTACACTTTGTTTTGACGCAGTCATGTCCACCTAACCTATCAAATGAAGAAAACAAAAAAAAAAAACGAATATTTCATATCATTACAATACAAATATTCTTAGTTTGTTTAATTTATATTGAACATTACTTACTTTAGTAGATTTGCTATGTTGTTACGGGTACAAGGAGAAAATTTCGTTCCATTTACTTCGTTACGAGAACCCATAATATATCCATAAGAACTAGGACAGTTTTTAGATCCTGGACTGTTAGGAACACTTGATACTGGTCCTTGTCCGTCATGGGGACTACCCAGTCTAAAAAACGTACATTTTTAATTACTCATTCACTTTACACCGTTAGTAATAATAATAGTTTTAATGTTCTTACATGTGACAACTTTCGTGAGCAATAGTGTCACTTCTCTCGTAGATATTAGTGTCATCAAACACAACTCCTGTTTTGTAACACTCATCACAAATTACTCCTACATACGCTATGCCTGTAAAACATTTTGTAAATATATACTTATGATTTTATACCATAATAATAAAAAAAACCTATACTTATATACCAGCTATTCCTGTACTAATCGATCCGTCAGATACCATTACGCCAAATGTTCGTCTACAACACAAATTATTAATTAATATAGGTTTTTTTATGAATAATTTACAACAATACTTACTTAGATATAACGAAAATAATATCAGCTTCATCAGTATTAAAGTTTTCTCTCGACTGGCAAAGGTAATCTCGTGCACCCCCAATTAATTTATTAGGATCGATATAGTTTTCATGACTTTTAATAGCACTATTTTTCATGAATTCCGGTTCAGTTTCTTCCTAAAGCCAAATTTAAATAATATTTATAAGAATAATAAAAATTAGAAAAATTCTCATTGCTGTATTGACTTACAGTAAAACTTATTGCCTTAACCAAACTGACTTTAATTCTCAGATCTAACGTATCCATGAAATTTTGAACCTGAAATTTAAAGAAATTTCTTTACTAAAAGTAAATTAATAATTATTTCCTTGCTTAAAATAATATTTTAAATGCTGAATAACCTGAATCAAAGTAACTGATAAATATTCTTCTAATGTTACAGTGTCATTTTCGAAGGCTTTTGTAAATTTGCTCTCTGTTAAGAATATGTATTTTAATTCTACACATTCAATATCTTCTGCAATTCTGGAGAATTTTCTATTGTACGTTTTATTTTCTACGTCAGGAGTAACAACTGCAAGAGAAATTTCATTTAAAATTAACTAGAAAATGTATTTGAAAATTACATAATGTTTATTTACTTTTACTTATAACACGAGATCGTTGGTCTTGTAACACTTCTATTATACGATGAGCTCTATTGCCATATTTATCGATGTTTTCCGTATCTAAAGGCTTAATTCTTAAATCAGAGCTTAAAATTCCGTTCTGAAAAATATTTAAAGCTGCATCATTTGTTTAAATAAATCGATGCTAATGAATAACTTACAATGGATAATGGTCCTTCTTCGTTAATATGCAAAGCTACACCTTTTTCTTTATTTCTATAGAGATTTCTCTTTAAGAATTCAATATTGATCTTCCGAAAGACAGGTAAAGAAATAATAATACTTTAATAATTCGATATCAAGCAAATTATTAATTAATTCAAATATTAAATTTGAATTTAGATACCTGTTTTTGTTTTTGATCATCGCTTACGACAGCAAAGTCATCAGATATTACTTCACCTGCTGGTTCCAATTTCAGTTCTATATCTCGATCAAAAGTTCGAAATTTTATTATCTTTATTCCAGATCTTAATGTTTCTACAGACGGATACACTACATCAATTCGGCCTGTATTTTTCAAAAAAGAAACGGGTTAATGCCGCATTTAATATTAATGTATAATATAATTCTATTTACCAGTTGGAATAGCCGAAATGACCACACAGAAAGAAAAACTTAGCAAGTAGATTAACATGGTTGCTCTGTATATACGAAATGTTTCGGTTCTTTATATATATATTAAATGATAAGTCCCCAGAGAAAAAAAAAATTAGCACGTGTTATATCTCGCAGATGTTATTTTTAAGTCATAAAATCGGTTCTTGAATATGTCATTCAATCTCCATCCTGTGATAAAATTTATGATATTTCGACTTTATGACCTATTTTTATCTTTTAAAATATTTTTAATTCTATTCCGTATTTTACGATTTAAATATTTACTCTAACAACTCCGTAAATTTACAAAAAATTGTAAATTAATATCCAAAGAAAAAGAATAAAGGTTTCGGTTAAAATAATATGCAAAATAGAAATTACCGTATTTGATAATTGATTTTAAACAATTAAAATTTGATTTAGTGAAAAATCTTTGGAAAATTCTAAGATATAATTCGTTAAACATAATATGAATCAATACTGTAAATTTACTTGACTAAAATGAAAATAAAATGGACATTTTGTCATATACCTATTTATTTATTATTATAAAAATTTTATAATNATAATAATAATATAAAATTTTTATCTACACATAGACAAGAATAAAAATTTGTTTTAAGAGAATAGCATCATAATAAATTTAATTTCTTTGGTTGGTTTAATTTTATAGAATACGGCAAAGCAATATACAGGTAATCTGCCAAGATGGGTCCCAGCACTTTCTATGAGAAATTGGTCTTTATTTATGTAAAGAAAACCCTAAAGTTTATTAAATATATGTATAAGTATATTTGGCACCTGGAGAAAGATTTTAAGCTTCGCATTTAAAAACATTATAGAACACAAGAAAGTACACATATTGTAAAATTTATTTTTAGTTCTATGTAGCAAAATTATACAAAATTCCTTCCAGTATTAATATTTTTTGAAATTTTATGTTTTATTCATATAAATATCAAGCTGTTTATCTTATAAGCATGCTTTCCTCCTCAAATTAGTAGTGTCTTGTCCTGTACATCATGCTTTTCCTGTTACAATGAAGTCGTGCCGGCCATTTATCTTACTGGTTTCAAGGTAAAATATTTGAATTAAAATAACCTGACTTACGGTACAAATCGGAAGTTCGTGTATAGTTCATCAGGACTTCTTGCCCCAATGCTTTCCATATCTGTTTTTAAATTTTATTTATCTAACACTCTTCCTGAGATTAGGAAAGAACAGACGAACGGACGGACGACAGTGGCAATTTATCTACAATTTTTTCAAATTTCAGCCCAATTATCAAGTACACGTTATACAGTATAAGGTAATTAAACTCTATTGATATTTGATATTTCTAGTCCTTGACTCTTTCACTTTTCATAATGAGATTCTTACCTCACCTCTCTTTTGATCGTTCAATTACCCATTAATGGTAATTTTTATACTCTAAATATTTTATTACTTGACTATGTTCCGTAATACAGACTAAAACAAACTTTAAAAACTTCCATAATATAATAGAACGTTGTTTTTTTTAAATAAACAACTAAAGATGTGGTATTATGATTCAAACGAGTTTAACAAANGTGCGGTGCTATTCCTTATCATATTTTATTTAAATATTTACATATTATTTACATATTTCATTATTATAAAATTCAGCCTGTTGACTCGAGTTTTCATTATCACCCCCTTCATTAGCTTCTAACAACGTTGCCTTGTTTGGCTACTTTGCATCAAAATGAGCCACACTTTTTTCACTATTGTTTTATACTTTAATTTGTATTCATTGCTGTAATTCTAGTTTAAATTGAAATTGTAAATTTTGTTTAATTGAAATGTTTAAAATTTCAGTGAAATAAAGTGCAATTTTAAAATTTCTTTTTATGAAACTCGATTGAAACCAGAGAAGAAGGAAGAGGGTTAACGAAATCTTAATCTTACGTAATTGTTAAGGGGTCAACATAAGGTTTACTTTTACCTACTAAGGAGGGAGGAACTCAAAAAACAGGAAAATATGCTTACGTAATGTTTGAACGGTTTCTAATACTAAAACGATACAATTTCTACTTCTCATGTTTTTTACTTTGTTTTAGAAATTAATTCAAACACTGCCTCTCAAAAAGGTATTGTTACTGATGGAACTATCTTTAGGTATAATATTTATGACGTAAAGAGAAGATGGGTGTTGAGGAAAATACATGTACTGTATTGTCAATTTTATCTATTTCAAGGGCTGTTTTATTATTCAATAAAATAAAATTTTTATTCAAATCTTAGATAATTTTATTGTTAAATACTGTATTTCTGTAATAAATATATTATTTTTTAATTTCTATAATAAAATTAGCTTATAAACTGAAAAGCTCAAAAGGTGTTCAAAGCTGTAATGATAATTTAATTACAGTATTTTAAATTTTAATTTTTTAATTTTATTATTTTTCAATGTCTGGAATTTATGATGTATTAAACAGATCTGGCAATAAATGAGAAAAATGCTTTAAATTTTATTGCTTCCATTTTTCATTATAAATAGAGGAGAAGGTGGTATTATGGAACACTGCGGGTATTATGGAACCACCCCATTTCGAACTGATAATAAAGGCGAACTGTAGCGAAATGTGGCTGAACTGAACTAGGCAGACATCCATAGCAAGAGAAAAACCCGTTTAACTGAAGTAAAACGGTTGTCCGCATTTAATCAGCAAATTTGTTTTTTTCAAAATTCGCAAGTTTTGAATGCTAGGTGAATTTAATTATTTTTAAAATATAAATCGTGTAGTTGTAGGTTCAGTGGTGCATGTATTCCGTTCCAGAGACTTAGGGGTAATATTAATCTGTGTGATGTTCACGTTTTTTTAAATTTTGGTCTTGACAGACATAAGTTAATTCAAGATGGCGATGCGTGAAATACGGACATTGGTGCTTTTACAATAATATGGAACTCAACTCCTCCGAACTTTGTATTTGCAAGCAGACATTCCTCCAGAGCAATTTGTGAAAAAGACACTAGGTAGAAAGCCAATTCTTCCCGAGAATATCGAAAAAGAGCTGCTGGAATATATATTGTTGATGGAGGTCATATTTTTCTATTATAAAAGCATTTTTGCGATAAAATACATTGGAGTAAATAATTTTGTAATTATTTAACATTTTTTGTC
>NW_019385058.1:252176-259665 GCF_000671375.1 Centruroides sculpturatus | reverse complement strand
TTTACACGAATTAAATATAAATCTTTATTAAATTTTGTATATAAATATTTAATATTCGTGATAAATAATAATATTAAAATTGTTATTGTGAACATTTAAATTGATTTATTGAACATATGTAAATGGATTAAAACGAATTTTTTATATGCCAAAAAATAAAATAAAAGGAAAATAGACATATTTAAAGAAGATAATGAAATATTATAAGAATGAAAATTATAAATCATACAATATATATATATATATACATATATATAAAAGTATGCTTTTTCAGCACTAATTAACGCTTTAAAATTTGTCACAGATGCAAAAAAGCAATTTGAAAGGATGAGTAATCAAGTAATAGCAGCTAATTTGCTTTTTCCACTTGACAGCTGTAAGTATAAATAAGATGTAGGCAATACTATAACTAACCATGATTTTCTATCTAGCAAATATATTCCTCCTCACCGCTGTTTCGGCCATTCCAAGTGGTAAGAGTATTACTATTCCAATAGCGTTGTAAATATAAAATACGTTGGTATCTATAAAATTAAAGCGTAGCTAATAAAATCAATTGGTTTTTTTTAATGTGCCGCACCCGTTTTTAAAAAGTTTCTAGCTATACGATACGTATTTAATATTATTGTTTTTTTTTATGGCGTGATGCATGTATTGTAATTAAGTTTTACTGTTTCTGTGCTTTTGTATAATACATGCAATTTAATATCTGAGGCATTGCGAAAATCTTATTCAGACGTTCTATTTTTTGCGTGGAAAAATTATGCCCTGAAAAATTAGAATTGGATTTATGATGTAAGGTAACAATATGTCAAGGAAGATGCTTACCGGGAGGACTTTTCTATGACAAATCCCTTATTTAGGTGTTAGATACGGGAAGAAAGACGGAAAAACTCAACGTGAAGTTTTTCGTATGACCACATATAGTTTTCTTGCACTTTGATGTGGAGTTTTCTTGCACAAACCCGCGATTAGTGTCCAGTGGTGTCATCCATTCGGCCACTGGTGGTAAATTATAAACATGAAAATAAGATTGAAAATTTTATGTTTACTGATATATATAGGTCGTGTTGATGTGGTGTATCCATCCGTGGAAACTTCCAGATCTGGAGAAAAGACAATTAAATTTAAAGCGCTGGACCAAGACATCGAATTGAAACTGAAACCAGCAGGTGAAATATTGGCAAGAAACTTCGCACTCGTAGACGAAAATGACCAAATGTATTATTCAGTAAGTCATAATTTGATTAAAGTTTAAGTTAATAACAGTTTATCTAAAATTAAAAATAAAGATGCAGTCGAAAGATAAATATTATTTTATTATTTAAATATTTAAGATCGACGTAGAAGACTTGAAAAGAAGAATCTACAGAGATAGTGATAAGGGAGCAGCACTTTTGATCGATGAAGACGGGCCTCTTACTATTGTAATTTATTAATAAAAAAAGTTATATATCATTGCAGAAATTTTTACTGATATCTTTAATGTACTCCAGCAAGGAATAGTTAATTCGAATATGAGAATCGCACCTTACGAGTCGGGAAGAATGGTTAAAGATGGAAGAATAGCGCATCAAATTGTGGAAGTTATAAGTGACAAAAACTCCTTTATGAATGACGGTGATGCATTTTAATAAATGTATTGAGTATATACAGAATTGTATTATTTTAATTTCATAAAATTTCTAATATATTTTCAGTTGTAACTACTGATATTAATAGAAAACTGGAAAACGTAGAGAGAAGAGCAGGGAAAAAGAAATGTATTGTTATAGAATATTTGTGTGTAACAGAAAGTAATTTTACTAAGCGTTTTAATACAGATAAAGCTTTAACAGAATACGTAACCATATTATTTACTGGGGTAGGTTATGAAATTCAGGATTTAGTTTGAAATTATAATATAATTTCACTATGATCTTCCTTTTCTTATTTTAAATTTAGGTTCAAAACCTACTAGAAAAATTAAACTTGGGAATAAAAGTTCGTTTACTGGGAATTCAAGCATTTAAGGTAATATTGAAAATGTTTATAATTTTTTAGAATTAGATTCATTTATTTAAATTTGATTTCGACAACAGATAGGAACCGAACCTTCTTTCATCAAAGATAGTGCCATTCCCGGTCACGAAAAACATCTTGATCCGGTTGATCTAGTTGTAAATATGGGGAAATATTATTGTAAAAATGACAGTGGTTTAGCAAAGGAGGCAGATATAATTATGCTTATACTTAGGTAATTATTATATTTAATATATTCTAAGAAATATACGCACGCTTTTAATACGGAAATTATACTGTTTATATAAGTCAGCCATGAGGTCAATACAGTTTTATGTATATAATGCTACACTAGATGACTTTTTTAAATACATTGAAATGCATTCTAAAAAACTCATACAGAGTTAAATTAATATATTTATATTATTCAGTCGTAAATTAGGCGAGTTAGAAGATGATGGTACCGTCTCTTTTAATACTGCGGGTAAACATTTTACTTATTCTACATAAAATTTGATAATTTTGGAAATATTATATAGAAAATTATTTCTTTAGGTATTTCGCAGGGTGGAGGTGTTTGTATCAAATGCCACAAAGTCGGAGTGGCCCAAGACGATTCGGATTACAACGAAAGAGTCGATACCGTTGCTCACGAAACGGCCCATCTGTAAGTAGGTTAAAACATTATTTTAANTAAAGTTGTAATTATTTTAATTATTTTTATTTCCAAACTGATTTTAACCAGTTCTATAGTAAGGTAACATTCCAATAGACAATATGCAAAGCTTTTTTTTCAGTTTACAGCAGTATTTATTACACAAAATTTAAGTAAAGCTTAACATGCCGATCTTGCCCCGATCTCCCCTATATTCTAAGAAATTTACGCACGCTTTTAATACGGAAATTATACTGTTTATATAAGTCAGCCATGAGGTCAATGCAGTTTTATATATATAATGCTACACTAGATGTCTTTTTTAAATACTTTAAAATGCATTTTAAAAAATCATATAGAGTTAAATTAATATATTTATATTGTTCAGTCGTAAATTAGGCGAGTTAGAAGATGATGGTACCGTCTCTTTTAATACTGCGGGTAAACATTTTACTTATTCTACATAAAATTTGATAATTTTGGAAGTATTACATAGAAAATGATTTATTCAGGTATTTCAATTAGTGAAGGTGTTTGTGTGCAATGCCAGAAAGTCGGAGTGGCCTATGACGATTCGGATTACAACGAAAGAGTCGATACCGTAGCTCATGAAACGGCCCATCTGTAAGTAGGTTAAAACATTATTTTAAACGAAGTATTGTTGAGATGAAAATATGCAAACTGTTTTTATAGAATCGGAAGTCCACACGATGGGGAAGGACCGGAAGAAATGAGCATTCCTGATAATCCGGGTGCCAAAAATTGTTCCTATGACGACGGTTACATAATGGGAAGTCACAATGATGAAGTTAACAAATTCAAATTTTCCGAGTGTACTAAGAAGTGTATTGAACATCTATTATCGTAAGTATAATTCCTATTAGTTATATTTGAATATTCTGAGAATAAATACGTTCACGCAATAATTTTTTTCTTTCAGATTACCTCAAGCAGCCTGTCTTTATGAAGATTGCAAATGAACTTTATTAAATAAATGAATATTTTATATTTTAAACGCCTTAAAAATAAGCGAAAGAATGCTTCTGTAGTTATAAATTTATGAAAAAAAAATTCCAGATTTTTAAGAAAAGTTATGTCATTTTTTTTCAATATTTAATTACAAATAATCCTAGATCAGCACCTACATAATTAATAATTAATCGTAATTCTAAAGTCAAAGAGTTTTTATTGTCACTTTTCAACGAAAATTCGGTCTCTGCTGCAATTTCAGTGGTCTGGTTGAGTAAATAAAACTACTTAACACTGGTTTGAGTTCTCTCCTAACAGTCCGTGAAGTTCTACTAATTATCTTCACTTAAATATAGTCTCATGAAAAGTCCTTCCGGGTGCACATTGTTCATGTGTTGTATTTGCCTTACTTCAGTGTTCTGCAATCTTTGGGGCCCGAGACTTTTGTAAGGAGGCCCGCAGCTTTTATCAAATAATCACTTTTAAATACGAACAACAAAAAAAAGTCAAATTGATGGCGAAAAAATGAAGCAAAACAGTTATGCCTAATTCACAACCCTCATCCGAATGACTCGGGTACGAATGATAAAAATCTATACATACTCATGCCGAAAAGTCTCGACAAGAGCCCTGGAGAACAATATACATTACTTAATAAACATTTTACTCGTAATTGGGCTGCAAATTGAAATTGCAAACCTATAAATTTTTACTGACGTACTTTCTTAATTTCGAGTACGCAGTTATATACTCTATTGTTAAAGGAAAAGTATGATGTACAGGGGCAAGCCAATACTAATTTGAGGTGGAGAGCAAATATTTTAAAATCGAATGTAAATAAATGTAATTTAATGATATTCTAAGATTATTAATAGAGTTTGGTGTGATAGAATTAATATAACTGATTTAAAGGCGTTACGAAAACGTGAATGTTCTGGGTTTGGATTTATCGAATTAAGTAAATATCAATTTATATAATTGATTGGATGAAAAAAATCAAATTACCCTTCTTTTGAGTGAGCTTAAACGTATTTATTTTATTAGAAAAATAAGAAAAAAAAACATATGTAAAAGCTATAATTCATTATCATATATCCTGTTAACAATAGAGTCATGCCGCTTATCGATACTTTCTACATGAAGACAGAAATCGTGATTTGTGCATCATTTCAACACGAATTTGGAGAATTCTTGCCAAATGCTGATGGCATTAATTGATTTTTCCCATAATCTCTTAATTCTTACTTTGTTGTAAATTAAATTTAGAATGTTCTGAAAGAAAAGAATCGATCCGGAATGAAATTCGAACTCTCGACACTAACTAATTGTGCAGATGCGTTGTATGAGGACCCAACCGAGATCCGAAATCATGTAAATCGCGGTATTCCTATGATTAAATAATAACGTTAGATTAAATATGAAAGGGAGAGGAAAATCCCATAATTTAAACAACGCGGCACAAAATATACACAACGAGTCCCGGATGACTCCAACACGTGTTAAATGAACTGCCAATGTCAAAATGAAAAGTTATAAGTCAGACAAAAATGATCATAAACAGATAGAACTTTGACCCAAACGATCATAAACAATCAATCTAGGGAAACAATTTTGGAAAAGAGGGAAAGATTTAATTAAGAGAGATAAATCATTGCATATGATTGTTCGAGTACCCAGATGAGAGAAATCGCGAGTTACGGAGCTAAATTATGAGCGCGAGTCTTGCAATTTTGTCAACAATCCCCAAGAACAATCGACAGAAAGGCGTCGAGCAGATACCTGGAATCGGACCTTTCCCGTGACCCGAGTCGGTCTCGGTTTTCTCCAAAACAAAAGAGAGACCAATCGGGAAGCGAGGAAGGAGATGAAAGGCCAATCAGAAGTCTGAATAGTGAGAGAAAAAAAACTATAAAAATCCGAAACTCAAGGTCGGAGGGAGGCTCTCCTCCATATTCCACGAAAGGTCGTGACTTATATTGTGGTGTGTCGTCGCCAAGAACTTTGGACTCCGCCTCTAACTTCTTCCGATCGCCCGCCTTGCTCAGCGACCCCATCTCGTCCGCCCCTGGGCCAGACAGACGCCGAAGTTCTCGTCTCTGCGCATCTTCGACGAGAAGAACATAGTGAAGGACTGTCGGCCAGTTACTTTAGCCGAATCTTTATCCGATCTTTGCTTCCAGAATTATCAATATTAATTTAGATGTAACCACACAGGTTACTTATACTTTTGTCCATTTTGATCTTTCTTCTCAACTAGGATTTATTATACTGAGGGAAGAGAGACACAATTTCCATATAAAACATATTTTAATTGGAAATTGTGTGTTTTTCTTTCCTCTGTATAATAAGTCCT
Organism: Centruroides sculpturatus; assembly: GCF_000671375.1. Taxonomy (NCBI): domain Eukaryota; kingdom Metazoa; phylum Arthropoda; class Arachnida; order Scorpiones; family Buthidae; genus Centruroides; species Centruroides sculpturatus. The sequence goes on along the minus strand of NW_019385058.1, from coordinate 253,687 downwards.
AGTTCACAAGTGAACTAAAATATAATATAAGTAATTAAAGACAAGCATTCACGTATTTACAACACAGGTTACTTACCATACCGACTGAGAAAGTTTTGCACCTACGGCTCCCTATTGCTCTCAGTTGGTATTACTCCGTCATGATTAGCTAGTGTTGCGGGTTCAAGTCAGCTCCGGGCCAATTCTTTTCTTCCAGAACATTCTAACTTTAAATTAAAATTAATTAATTATTAAATGTAGAGCGAGTTAGCGACCTAATCACATCCTCTTGTTAAATTATTTTATATCGAGTTATTAAAAGTGGATAAAACCACTGAACACTGATAGTAGTCATGGATTCGTGCCTAGTCAACAGGATGGCCATGTTTTTCGGTTTTCTTCACACTAGTGACGTTTAATAGGAGCAATTTTCCGCAAAAGATCTCCCGGAAGGCTTTCCCTATCGGAAAGTCTTCTACGTGTCACTTTTCCGTATACAAATAAAACCAAAACAGGGCCACATTAGAGTTAATTCGCTAATTTAACAACGACTTATCTAACTTGAACATTGATGATAACATTAGATTTTGATCAGCGATTGCTCAACTAAGTATAATTATCATTTCTTTATATGATTATATTCAAGACGAATGTTCAGTTCTTAAAGAAAAATATCTATAAAAATAAAGAACAAGATGCAATTTGGCCTATTAATGAAGAATTTTTTTAATTATAAGTTATTTATTAACACTGAATTATTTAAACAAATGATGCAGCTTTAAGTATTTTCAGTACAAGATCAAAACAAGTATTTCAGGTTCGAAATTTTATGAACAGTCCGGTTTAGTCATATTCATGACTAACAGCCCAAGAAATACTTCCTGGGGTTTTACGACTTGGCCAGTTTTGATTTTAGTTTCCCAGTTATGCTGTCATCGTAACTGCCGATCATCCAGCCTTGAAAAACATGTAAAGAAAGTCAACAACTGTTTAACAATATTTCTTATTTTATTAAAGTTTATTATGACTTCTAAATACGTTACAATATCAGCTACATGCTGTAATATTTATACAGTAAAAATCTTTTTCCGTACATGTGATATTACCTTTTGGGTGAACATTTTCACCACTTTAAATTACATCTAGCTCACAACCCCTCTTGTTCAGTATTCTTATTCAGTAACAATATTTCTATTCTTCAACAATAAGTAATATTTCAACAATATTTATTTATCTTTGTTAACAGGGAAAAATAGAAGATAAGTATTCGCTGTGCTCAGGTTTCAAAGAATGTTAAAAGCACGGAGATCTTCTAACAGCAAGCATAATATAGCATAATTGTATTCTATATAGTAGCATAATTGGACCATTCGTTTCAATCTCCCAGTTCAACAGGACGTCAAATACACAGAACATATCTGATCAACTATTTTGCCTATAGTCTATGACTTATTGTATGAGACAACATGTTTTATAACATATAAAGAGGCATTGTTATCGTATGATAAATCTATATATATATAATCGAGACG
>NW_019385058.1:236535-247675 GCF_000671375.1 Centruroides sculpturatus | reverse complement strand
GCTACATTAAAGCATTTTTTTGAAAATATACAGTAAGGTTCCATATTACCACCCGATTTTCTCTAAGCCTACTTTCGGACTTTTTGTACAAAAGCCTTCAAAAACCATACTTATAATAAAACTAGCGAAAAATCCAATTAGGAACATTTAGTTTACTAGTTACCAGTACTTTTCGCACAAAAAATGTGGGTGTAGTTATGATACCTTGTTTACAATTCATTAAAATGTAATTGGGGTTCCATAATACCACCTTCTCCTCTAATTAATAAATATTCAAATGCATACATTTAATATTTATTACTGAATAAAAATAAAAACAAAGACGAAAACATTTTGGATAAATTGGTATTAGAACGTATTAATTGCAGTATAAATTATTTTTTCTGTAATTGATAAGGCGAGATTTAAATAATTTTACATTCAAGATTAAATAAAACTGACAGATTACTTATTATAATTCTTATAATATTATAATTTTAAATTTAATTTGCAAGTAATTTTTTACTATAAATATATTGGAAACGTTATAATGACATTTATCACAAAAGTATTGTTATAGAACCTTCAGAAATTACTTCGTAGCAACGTTTTTGAAAGATTTTGTGGTAAAAAATATATATATACAAATAAATTTAAATTTAGTATTTCTGATTTTGTTTGCATTTTTAAAGTACCTAGCATTTAGTCCTTGATACCTACCAGAGTAGACAAACGAAGTAGACTCTCGTTAATTCGAACGCGAAGGCACGGCCTAAAACCAGGGTTATCCAATCTTTTTTCTTAATGGGGCAAATTAGAAATTTAGGTATATTCAGCAGGCCACAAAGGTAATTTATATAAATAGATGTTTTTAAAAATGTGAATGTCAAATTTTAATAACATATATATAAAATTACAAAAATACTGTATTGTTTCCTTTCTTTTATAATTTCGTTAATATCTGCTTTTGTGGGGCTGGTTTTAATTCTAAGACTGTTAGTTAAATGGGAATAACTCAATCTATTTCTTTCATCAGTTTTGATGTTTTTCATGCACGAAAAATTGTTCACAACCGCGTGTACTCCCCCACGTGCATAACAGTTCTCTGGATAAATTGACAATTCCATCAAATTCATTGAAAGAATAAACTTTATAAAATTCAAGAAGGAATTGTTCTCTGTAATAAGTTTTCGAAGATTCCCTGCTTTGAAGTTCAATGAGTTTTAGCTGGCATTCGGCTGGTGCTTCCACATAATTAAGTGAAAATAGATCATTATGTAATTTTAATTTAGTTTTAATTTTCTGAAGTCAGAAAATCTGGTTCTTAAATCTTTTTACAAAACGTTACATAATTTACTACTATATTTTTCAAAGTTTACATAATTTACTATATTTTTCAAAGTTCACATAATTTACTATATTTTTCAAAGTTCACATAATTTACTATATTTTTCAAAGTTCACATAATTTACTATATTTTTCAANGCGAACTGTAGCGGAATGTGGCTGAACTGAACTAGGCAGACATCCATAGCAAGAGAAAAACCCGTTTAACTGAAGTAAAACGGTTGTCCGCATTTAATCAGCAAATTTGTTTTTTTCAAAATTCGCAAGTTTTGAATGCTAGGTGAATTTAATTATTTTTAAAATATAAATCGTGTAGTTGTAGGTTCAGTGGTGCATGTATTCCGTTCCAGAGACTTAGGGGTAATATTAATCTGTGTGATGTTCACGTTTTTTTAAATTTTGGTCTTGACAGACATAAGTTAATTCAAGATGGCGATGCGTGAAATACGGACATTGGTGCTTTTACAATAATATGGAACTCAACTCCTCCGAACTTTCTNAATTTATATAATTGATTGGATGAAAAAAATCAAATTACCCTTCTTTTGAGTGAGCTTAAACGTATTTATTTTATTAGAAAAATAAGAAAAAAAAACATATGTAAAAGCTATAATTCATTATCATATATCCTGTTAACAATAGAGTCATGCCGCTTATCAATACTTTCTACATGAAGACAGAAATCGTGATTTGTGCATCATTTCAACACGAATTTGGAGAATTCTTGCCAAATACTGATGGCATCAATTGATTTTTCCCACAATCTCTTAATTCTTACTTTGTTGTAAATTAAATTTAGATTGTTCTGAAAGAAAAGAATCGATCGAACGAATGAAATTCGAACTCTCGACACTAACTAATTGTGCAGATGCGTTGTATGAGGACCCAACCGAGATCCGAAATCATGTAAATCGCGGTATTCTTATGATTAAACAATAACGATAGATTAAATATGAGAGGGAGAGGAAAATCCCATAATTTAAACAACGCGGCACAAAATATACACAACGAGTCCCGGATGACTCCAATACGTGTTAAATGAACTGTCAATGTGAAAATGAAAAGTTATAAGTCAGACACAAGTGATCATAAACAGATAGAACGTTGACCCAAGCGATCATAAACAATCAATCTACGGAAACAATTTTGGAAAAGAGGGAAAGATTTAAGAGAGATAAGTCATTGCATATGATTGTTCGAGTACCCAGATGACAGAAATCGCGAGTTACGGAGCTAAATTATGAGCGCGAGTCTTGCAATTTTGTCAACAATCCTCAAGAACAATCGACAGAAAGGCGTCGAGCAGATACCTGGAATCGGACCTTTCCCGTGACCCGAGTCGGTCTCGGTTTTCTCCAAAACAAAAGAGATCAGAAGTCTGAATAGTGAGAGAAAAAAAACTATAAAAATCCGAAACTCAAGGTCGGAGGGAGGCTCTCCTCCATATTCCACGAAAGGTCGTGATTTATATTGTTGTGTGTCGTCTCCAAGAACTTTGGACTCCGCCGTTTCCTCCTTCCGATCGTCCGCCTTGCTCAGCGTCCTCATCTCGTCTGCCCCGGGGCCAGACAGACGCCGAAGTTCTCGCCTCTCCGCATCTTCGACGAGATGAACCTAGTGAAGGACTTGTCGATTGTCGATGTAAGCATAAATGTTAACAAATAAACGGCTTTCTTGTGTAAAACACTTGTCATCATCATTTGACTCCTCTGTCACAGCCCACATACAACTTTCCCTTAGGTTCATCCTGACACGGGATTAATAGATCCCACCTAGGAGACGGCAACCTCACACAGGTGCCGTGGAGTGGGTTTCAAGTCCCCTATTTCTACCCGGTCGGCTACCTTACAGTTGCCAGTTACTTTAGCCGAATCTCCATCCGATCTTCGCTTCCAGAATTATCAATATTAATTTAGATGTAACCACACAGGTTACTTATACTTTTGTCCATTTTGAACTTTCTTCTCGACTAGGATTTATTATACTGAGGGAAGAGAGACACAATTTCCATATAAAACATATTTTAATTGGAAATTGTGTGTTTTTCTTTCCTCTGTATAATAAGTCCTAGTTCACAAGTGAACTAAAATATAATATAAGTAAAGACAAGCATTCACGTATTTTCACACAGGTTACTCACCATACCGACTGAGCACACAGGTTACTCACCATACCGACTGAGAAAGATTTGCATCTATAGCTCCCTATTGCTCTCAGTTGGTATTACTCCGGCATGATTAGCTAGTGGTTGCGGGTTCAAGTCCGCTCCGGGCCAATTCTTTTCTTCCAAAACATTCTAACTTTAAATTAAAATTAATTAATTATTAAATGTAGAGCGAGTTGGCGGCCTAATCGCCTCCTCTTGTCAAATTATTTTATATCGAGTTATTAAAAGTGCATAAAACCACTAAACAGTGATAGTAGTCGTGGATTCGGGCCTAGTCAACAGGATGGCCGTGTGTTTTTCGGTTTTCTTCACGTTGGTGACGTTTAATAGGAGCAATTTTCCACAAAAGATCTCCCGGAAGGCTTTCCCTCTCGGAAAGTCTTCCAAGTGTCATGTTTCCGTATACAAATAGAACCAAAACAGGGCCACATTAGAGTTAATTCGTTAATTTAACAACGACTTATCTAACTTAAACATTGATGATAACATTAGATTTTGATCAGCGATTGCTCAACTAAGTATAATTATCATTTCTTTATATGATTATATTCAAGACGAATGTTCAGTTCTTAAAGAAAAATATCTATAAAAATAAAGAACAAGATGCAATTTGGCCTATTAATGAAGAATTTTTTTAATTATAAGTTATTTATTAACACTGAATTATTTAAACAAATGATGCAGCTTTAAGTATTTTTCAGTACAAGATCAAAACAAGTATTTCAGGTTCGAAATTTTATGAACAGTCCGGTTTAGTCATATTCATGACTAACAGCCCAAGAAATACTTCCTGGGGTTTTACGACTTGGCCAGTTTTGATTTTAGTTTCCCAGTTATGCTGTCATCGTAACTGCCGATCATCCAGCCTTGAAAAACATGTAAAGAAAGTCAACAACTGTTTAACAATATTTCTTATTTTATTAAAGTTTATTATGACTTCTAAATACGTTACAATATCAGCTACATGCTGTAATATTTATACAGTAAAAATCTTTTTCCGTACATGNGACTTATCTAACTTGAACATTGATGATAACATTAGATTTTGATCAGCGATTGCTCAACTAAGTATAATTATCATTTCTTTATATGATTATATTCAAGACGAATGTTCAGTTCTTAAAGAAAAATATCTATAAAAATAAAGAACAAGATGCAATTTGGCTTATTAATGAAGAATTTTTATTAATTATAAGTTATTTATTAACACTGAATTATTTAAACAAATGATGCAGCTTTAAGTATTTTTCAGTACAAGATCAAAACAAGTATTTCAGGTTTAAAATTTTATGAACAGTCCGGTTCAGTCATATTCGTGACTGACGAGGTTCAGCCATATTCGTGACGAGGGGTTTTACGACTTGGCCTGTTTTGATTTTAGTTCCTTAGTTGTGCTGTCATCGTAACTGCCGATAACCCAGCCTTGAAAAACATGTAAAGAAAGTCAACAATTGTTTAACAATATTTCTATTCTTCAACAATAAGTAGTATTTCAACAATATTTATTTATCTTTGTTAACAGGGAAAAATAGAAGATAAGTATTCGCTGTGCTCAGGTTTCAAAGAATGTTAAAAGCACGGAGNATAATTTACTATATTTTTCAAAGTTTTTAGACGATTTTGCTTGTACAAAAATGTTATTAAACTAGCAGGTAGGCCCGGCGTTGCTCGGGCAAAAGTAACGCTAGTGAAGATTAAGATTATTACGTTATAGTCAATCTTATCCGTTTTCACAGAATGCAAGAATTGGGTCCTCCTGTTTCCGGACTAATTACTGAACTTTTAGATGTGTCTAAAAATATGTTCGATTTCCCACAAAAACGAAAAAAAACTGCATCTGTGTCTTGCACGTCGCCTTCTCTTAACAATTCCATTGTTACTTAACACTTCCATTGTTGGAATGGAAGTGTTAAGTAACAATCCTTAATCCTGTAAAGCCTTAATCCTGTCTCTCTCCCCCATGGGGAGGAATTTTCGAAAAATCCTTTCTTAGTGTGCGTTCTCGTAACGTACCCTAACTGTGTACCAAATTTCAACTTTCAACTCCTAACCGTTTGGGCTCTGCACTTATTATTATTATTATTATCATCATCAACCTGTCTCGATTATATATATAGATTTATCATACGATAACAATGCCTCTTTATCTATATATATAAAAATGAATGTATGTGTGTGTGTGTGTGTGTCTGTCCTTCATGCATTATCACACCGTTTATCCGATTGCCGTGAAACTTTGGGAAGTTGTTTAATATACTCCGGCGAAGGTTTGTGGCATAGTACGATTGAAATGAAACATTGGAAAGTTTTTTTAATTTTTTAATACACTCCCGCGAAGTACATTTATCCTACGATAGATGGCGCGCGTTTACACGAGCATTCTATCGATTTCAAATTGTTAAGACCATTTCCCCCCTTCAAAAAATATCTCTATATATACATTTGTGAACTGTTATTTACGATATTTATAATAATTTTTGTTTAATCACTTTATTTCAACTTTTTTTTGCTAATTATATATTCGCTCGAGCTTCGTTAAAACCTTAACTGTACTCCGAACAACAACCGAAGTTGTCGGAAGAAATTCGCGTATTTTACCGATCTAGGTATCCCCTTTTTCAAATTTTAATATCGACTCAAAATAATTTAAAAAGACAAATTACAAAAAAACGGTTTATTATCCAACTATCAGATTTTTCACAACATGCCAAGGAAGAAAGGAAGGAGCAATTAAATAATAAAAATTGTAAAGGATTAAAAAANTTGAAAAACATGTAAAGAAAGTCAACAATTGTTTAACAATATTTCTATTCTTCAACAATAAGTAGTATTTCAACAATATTTATTTATCTTTGTTAACAGGGAAAAATAGAAGATAAGTATTCGCTGTGCTCAGGTTTCAAAGAATGTTAAAAGCACGGAGATCTTCTAACAGCAAGCATAATATAGCATAATTGTATTCTATATAGTAGCATAATTGGACCATTCGTTTCAATCTCCCAGTTCAACAGGACGTCAAATACACAGAACATATCTGATCAACTATTTTGCCTATAGTCTATGACTTATTGTATGAGACAACGTGTTTTATAACATACTAGCTTATCCGTCGCGCATTGCTGCGATCTCAGAAGAAACGAAATTCAAGCAAACTCGTTATGATAAAATTCAATTTACATTTTATTATTTTTTATTGAAACTTATTATTATTATTCACTTTCATCGGGAAAACATTTCAAAGTGTCGTTTCAATTCTATTTATTTATTGGAGTGTTTGTGGATACACGATATTTTTTGTTTTTCCCTCTGGTGTGTACACGAATAAATCGAAAGGTTTTTCGACGCGTGAGCAGGCCACATACAGTTGTTTATGCGAGAAGCACGGATTCTTTAAATTTAGCCCACACACTCGCTGCGATTGTCAGAAGTGCGATATTCCCCATTTTTAAATATATTTTTAAATCCTTTATAATTTTTATTATTTAATTGCTCCTTCCTCTCTTCCTTGGCATGTTGTGAAATTTCTGATAGTTGAATAATAAACCGTTTTATTCTAATTTGTCTTTTTAAATTATTTTGAGTCGATATTAAAATTTGATAAACGGGGATACCTAGATCCGTAAAATAGGCGAATTTCTTCCTGCAACTTCGGTCGTTGTTCGGGGTACAGTTAAGATTTTAACGAAGTTCGAGCGAATACATAATTAGCGAAAAAAGTCGAAATAAAGTGATTAAACAAAAATTATTATAAATATCGTAAATAACAGTTCAGAAATGCATATATAGAGATAAAAAATATCTCTATATATGCATATCACTATATATCTTTTTTGAAGGGGGAAATGGTCTTCACAATTTGAAATTGATCGAACACACTGTGAGCGAATGCTCGTGTAAACGCGCGTTATCTATCGTAGGATAAATATTAAACTATTTATTAAAAAACTTTCCGAAGTTTTATGGCAATCGTACTATGCCACAAACCTTCGCCGGAGTATATTAAACAACATCCCAAAGTTTCGTGGTAATTGGATAAACGGTGTGGTAATGAATAAAGGACACACAGTCATACATTCATTTTAATATATATAGATTTAATTAAAACATTACTGTAACTATTGTCTGTAAGTAAAGAAGTACATTTATAACAAAATGATTAGCATCGATGTAAATAGAAATAAAACGATAGCGAATCTAATCCACTAAATCTAGTCTAGAATAAGAGTTTATATATTTGAATTAAAGATTAAACGTCATTTTAGTTTTTTATTTTCTGCTTAATATTTGCGGGACTGGCCGCGGTTTCCCGCATTTTGGCGGAAAACTCATTCGGTTCAGACATGATCTTTCTTGAGAGTTCGGTTTCCAATTCCAGCCCACGGCTGGAATTGGAAACCGAACTCTCAAGAAAGGAAGACCGGAAGTTCATATATAGTTAATCGAAACCTCTTGTTAGTAATATTTCTATCTCCGGTGTAATCTTACATATATGAAATTTTTTCTCGAGATTAAGAAAACTCGTCCAGGCGGGGAGACAGATGATAGTGAAAATTTATAGATCTACAATTTTTTCAAATTGCAGCCCATTAATTAGTACTATGACGTCATAAATTAGTAATTTGTCATATTATCAATATATTAAGTGCCGGTAATAAACAATCTCATCTGTTTAATAGTATTTATTATGGTAATTTTCAGGAGCTAGTAGTGAATCCATTATGTCAATTATCTAACAACGCACTAATTAAGGGAGTGATGCCACTATACTCCAATTAATGTCCTTTTACATGGAACTTTAATTACTGCATTTGATTAAATGACCGATAAAGATAATGATTCTGCCATTATATTCCGGAAATATTAATGCTTAATTGAAGCAAAAAAGTCCGTTCCTCGATATAATCGCACGGAATAATTTTTAAAAATTATTGTATAAAACAACTGAAAAAATTGAAAATACTAAGTAATGAGCAATTATTTATTATAGTCACAATACCAAGCTGCAAATTGTAGTGACAATTTTAAGTTGTTTAATCAAAAATACATGCTCTCAAAAGTTAGTTTTGTTACACCTGATTACTTTAATTTTATTTTTATGTTTTGAAATGTGATATAATCGCGCAATATTAAAAATCCATTAACAATCTTCAAAGTCCACCAGCGGCCGAGTGGATAAAAGCACTAAACACAGATTTGAGGCTGGCCAACGATGAAGTAACGTGGAGTTCTCCGGGTTTTCTTCATGTTAATAATACTTGCGAAAGGTCTGTTATAAGATCTGGCTCTTATTTAGGCGTTAGATACGTAAAGAAAATACAGAAAACTTTACGTGGCCATCCCGTTGGTAAAACGACAAGTCGTTGATGCACAAGAATAGTAACACTACTCAAAAAATAGGTCTTCCAAAACAGCCATTTAAAAGTTTATTGTTTTCTGCAAGGTTTCGTCATGATCTTTAAAAATTTCACATTTTTTTTGGAAATAAATATTAGTGTTCGTTCTTCCACATAAAAATATGGGAAGTTTGCTATACATTTCTACGATAAACTCGAAATTGAAAATTTTTAGTTATGTCCCTATTCTTGTGCACCAACGAAGAGTTTAGTGACTTTATCCACTCTGCCACTAGTCGGGCTCTTAAACAGTTTGTATTCGATTGTGAATGGTTTGATTATCTCTTCTCGCTTCTTGATTGGGCCTCTTTCTGTCTCTATGTAAAACTCGACCAATTCAGGAGGAAAAAATGTAGATCATCGACATTTAACATAACACGGAATTCCGTGTTATGTTAAATGTTATCCTGTGCTTGCAGGCAAGCCCCCATCTTGCAGCTGATCCAGTACTTTACAGGCAGATTTCTTCTTTATTGAGGTAAACGTGTATGACGCATCCAGTTACGAAATAAGTAGGCCTTTCACAGACCCTCCTCATTTTTTCCTCAAAAGGGTCTTGCGGCTCATGATTGTGCTTCCATCATCGAAGTTTATACCGATGGCTCCAAGACTGTACAAGGCACTACAAGTGCTTTCGTTGTGTATGTCGGTAGTGAGGAATTTCATCATGACACCTTTCCCCTGCACCCGGAGTACTCAGTGTTTCAAGCAGAAATGTTTGCCGTCTTTAAAGCAATAGAATTCTGTAATAAAAATTTTAACAACTACAATATTACTATTTTCACAGACAGTCAGGCCACGGTCCAAGTCTTGACTAACAAAGATACCACTCACCCCCTTGCTACGAACACTTTATTCTCTGCAGATCAGTCTAGTAATAATTATCTTATCAAATGCATTAAGGGGCACTGCGGCACTTCGGCACTTCAGGTAACAAATGTGCAGACTTCCTCGCACGTGTGGCTATCTCCTTCAGAAACATCAACCCAGGTACAACCGTTTACTGGTCTCCAGGTTAACGCAGCTCCTCTGGCAACATATAATCGTAGCGTTACAACAAAAATGGAAATGTATCCCATAGCAGCACATTTCCCGGCAGTTCTTCCCAGATGTAGCAAGATGCCTCAGCTGGAAATGGGTCCACCCTCGAAACCAGATGTCACAGCGACTTTCAGAACATGGTAAATTTAATGTCTACTTACATCGGTTTCTACACAGAAAGCACGTCACAGTTTGGACAACTGAATGTTGTCCAAACTGTGACGTGCGTGATGGGGTAAGGCATTATCTTTTGTCTTGCCCACTGCTGGAGGACATAAGCTACGAGCTCAAACTTTATGTTGAAAAAAAATAATCTCAATTTGCCGCGTAAGCTGCAAATCTTAGTGTCAAGTAAAAAGTACTTTTCCCTATTTCAAAGGATGGTCAAGTTTTACTTTAACAGAACATTAATATATTGATAAAGGTTTTTCCCACTTTTCGTATCTTTGTATTAAAGAAGATCTTATAATATCCTTATGCTTATTGTATTGTGCATTTACTCTGTGTCTGTTACTGTACAAGGTCTTTACACCATATTCGCACTAACGTCCGTGTTCATGTGTGGTTTTATTTGTTTTGTTCAGGCCTTCATCAATGTACTTTCATTGTGTGTCGAAGATGCACTAGCATCGTGCACGGACTGTATCCTCTCATATTGTATCATACTCGAGCTTTTTGTTTTGACTAACTTTCATGCAAACTACAATGTCTTTTGTTCCGTGTTGTACCACATGACCGAGACATCACGATTTTATATTTACATGTATTTTGTTTTCTTTTCTTTTACGCCCACTGTCGGTTTTCCTGCTCGGCGTGTCATCTCTATGTACACCCTGTAGATATTTATCCTGACTGCGCCTAGCGGTGTCCAGCAAAATGAAGTTTATTATGTCTGTCTGTAAAGTGCATGCGCGAATGTGGCTGAATGGAAGCTGACAACACAATGCATTCATTCCGCCACTAATATTCGAATATACGATAACAATCTTATCGTTTTTTTCACATGTGGTATAGAAATTTGTAATAAGATACACAATACGGTTATAATAAAATATTAATTTTAATTATATGAAAATAAACAATATGTATTTATTTTTTAGAAAATACAAACAATATGTATTTGTGAACCGCCGGGGAGGTTGGAAAAGCCTCTCCGATATGGCCACAGGTCGGTGACCTACTTTCTTGTCAAGGATGGCGTTACGTTCAGTTA
>NW_019385058.1:229678-236249 GCF_000671375.1 Centruroides sculpturatus | reverse complement strand
CCTTGTTGTTGCCATGTTGTCATTTTCACTGCATTTTCATTCCCTGTTGTTGTCATGTTGTCACATTGATTGTTTGTTGGCGCATTGGCTACTGGTTGATTTGCACAAACTATCCGAAAACACCGTTTTACTCTTAGCTATCAAAGGACGTAACCAGTGGCGTGCCGTCATTAGAAGCGTTGGAAGCGCCGCTTCCCTCGTATTCTCTAAAAAATAAATAAATATTAATTTTAATTATATGAAAATAATCGCACAATATTTTATTATAACCGCATTATGTATCTTATTACACATTTCTATACTACACGTGGAAAAAAAATTGCTATTGTATATTAGAATACAATAGCAATTTTATTAGCAATAAACCCGTAGTGTCTTTTTTTTCTGCTATGTCATCTGTGTCAATCTGTGTCAGCTGTGTCATCTGTGTCTTGCACGTCGCTTTCTCTTAACAATTCCATTGTTACTTAACACTTCCATCAACAATGGAAGTGTTAAGCCTTAATCCTGTCTCTCTCCCCCATGGGGAGGAATTTTCGAAAAATCCCTTCTTAGTGTGCGTTCTCGTAACGTACCCTAACTGTGCACCAAATTTCAACTTTCAACTCCTAACCGTTTGGGCTCTGCACTTACTATTATTATTATTATCATCAACCCGTCTCGATTATATATATATAGATTTATCATACGATAACAATGCCTCTTTATATGTTATAAAACATGTTGTCTCATACAATAAGTCATAGACTATAGGCAAAATAGTTGATCAGATATGTTCTGTGTATTTGACGTCCTGTTGAACTGGGAGATTGAAACGAATGGTCCAATTATGCTACTATATAGAATACAATTATGCTATATTATGCTTGCTGTTAGAAGATCTCCGTGCTTTTAACATTCTTTGAAACCTGAGCACAGCGAATACTTATCTTCTATTTTTCCCTGTTAACAAAGATAAATAAATATTGTTGAAATATTACTTATTGTTGAAGAATAGAAATATTGTTACTGAATAAGAATACTGAACAAGAGGGGTTGTGAGCTAGATGTAATTTAAAGTGGTGAAAATGTTCACCCAAAAGGTAATATCACATGTACGGAAAAAGATTTTTACTGTATAAATATTACAGCATGTAGCTGATATTGTAACGTATTTAGAAGTCATAATAAACTTTAATAAAATAAGAAATATTGTTAAACAGTTGTTGACTTTCTTTACATGTTTTTCAAGGCTGGATGATCGGCAGTTACGATGACAGCATAACTGGGAAACTAAAATCAAAACTGGCCAAGTCGTAAAACCCCAGGAAGTATTTCTTGGGCTGTTAGTCATGAATATGACTAAACCGGACTGTTCATAAAATTTCGAACCTGAAATACTTGTTTTGATCTTGTACTGAAAATACTTAAAGCTGCATCATTTGTTTAAATAATTCAGTGTTAATAAATAACTTATAATTAAAAAAATTCTTCATTAATAGGCCAAATTGCATCTTGTTCTTTATTTTTATAGATATTTTTCTTTAAGAACTGAACATTCGTCTTGAATATAATCATATAAAGAAATGATAATTATACTTAGTTGAGCAATCGCTGATCAAAATCTAATGTTATCATCAATGTTCAAGTTAGATAAGTCGTTGTTAAATTAGCGAATTAACTCTAATGTGGCCCTGTTTTGGTTTTATTTGTATACGGAAAAGTGACACGTAGAAGACTTTCCGATAGGGAAAGCCTTCCGGGAGATCTTTTGCGGAAAATTGCTCCTATTAAACGTCACTAGTGTGAAGAAAACCGAAAAACATGGCCATCCTGTTGACTAGGCACGAATCCATGACTACTATCAGTGTTCAGTGGTTTTATCCACTTTTAATAACTCGATATAAAATAATTTAACAAGAGGATGTGATTAGGTCGCTAACTCGCTCTACATTTAATAATTAATTAATTTTAATTTAAAGTTAGAATGTTCTGGAAGAAAAGAATTGGCCCGGAGCTGACTTGAACCCGCAACACTAGCTAATCATGACGGAGTAATACCAACTGAGAGCAATAGGGAGCCGTAGGTGCAAAACTTTCTCAGTCGGTATGGTAAGTAACCTGTGTTGTAAATACGTGAATGCTTGTCTTTAATTACTTATATTATATTTTAGTTCACTTGTGAACTAGGACTTATTATACAGAGGAAAGAAAAACACACAATTTCCAATTAAAATATGTTTTATATGGAAATTGTGTCTCTCTTCCCTCAGTATAATAAATCCTAGTTGAGAAGAAAGATCAAAATGGACAAAAGTATAAGTAACCTGTGTGGTTACATCTAAATTAATATTGATAATTCTGGAAGCAAAGATCGGATAAAGATTCGGCTAAAGTAACTGGCCGACAGTCCTTCACTATGTTCTTCTCGTCGAAGATGCGCAGAGACGAGAACTTCGGCGTCTGTCTGGCCCAGGGGCGGACGAGATGGGGTCGCTGAGCAAGGCGGGCGATCGGAAGAAGTTAGAGGCGGAGTCCAAAGTTCTTGGCGACGACACACCACAATATAAGTCACGACCTTTCGTGGAATATGGAGGAGAGCCTCCCTCCGACCTTGAATTTCGGATTTTTATAGCTTTTTCTGCCACTATTCGGACTTCTGATTGGCCCCTCATCTTCTTCCTCGCTTCCCGATTGGTCTCTCTTTTGTTTTGGGGAAAATCGAGACCGACTCGGGTCACGGGAAAGGTCCGATTCCAGGTATCTGCTCGACGCCTTTCTGTCGATTGTTCTTGAGGATTGTTGACAAAATTGCAAGACTCGCGCTCATAATTTAGCTCCGTAACTCGCGATTTCTCTCATCTGGGTACTCGAACAATCATATGCAATGATTTATCTCTCTTAATTAAATCTTTCCCTCTTTTCCAAAATTGTTTCCCTAGATTGATTGTTTATGATCGTTTGGGTCAAAGTTCTATCTGTTTATGATCATTTTTGTCTGACTTATAACTTTTCATTTTGACATTGGCAGTTCATTTAACACGTGTTGGAGTCATCCGGGACTCGTTGTGTATATTTTGTGCCGCGTTGTTTAAATTATGGGATTTTCCTCTCCCTTTCATATTTAATCTAACGTTATTATTTAATCATAGGAATACCGCGATTTACATGATTTCGGATCTCGGTTGGGTCCTCATACAACGCATCTGCACAATTAGTAAGTGTCGAGAGTTCGAATTTCATTCCGGATCGATTCTTTTCTTTCAGAACATTCTAAATTTAATTTACAACAAAGTAAGAATTAAGAGATTATGGGAAAAATCAATTAATGCCATCAGCATTTGGCAAGAATTCTCCAAATTCGTGTTGAAATGATGCACAAATCACGATTTCTGTCTTCATGTAGAAAGTATCGATAAGCGGCATGACTCTATTGTTAACAGGATATATGATAATGAATTATAGCTTTTACATATGTTTTTTTTTCTTATTTTTCTAATAAAATAAATACGTTTAAGCTCACTCAAAAGAAGGGTAATTTGATTTTTTTCATCCAATCAATTATATAAATTGATATTTACTTAATTCGATAAATTCAAACCCAGAACATTCACGTTTTCGTAACGCCTTTAAATCAGTTATATTAATTCTATCACACCAAACTCTATTAATAATCTTAGAATATCATTAAATTACATTTATTTACATTCGATTTTAAAATATTTGCTCTCCACCTCAAATTAGTAGTGGCTTGCACCTGTACATCATACTTTTTCTTTAACAATACAGTATATCTTATCTCATATATTTAACTTAATTAAGGAAATACGTCAGTAAAAATGTACAGGTTTGCAATTTGAAATTTGCAGCCCAATTACGTGTAAAATGTTTATTAAGTAAAGTATACTGTTCTCCAGGGCTCGACTCTTGTCGAGACTTTTCGGCATGAGTATGGATGGATTTTTATCATTCGTACCCGAGTCATTCGGACGAGGGTTGTGAATTAGGCATAACTGTTTTGCTGATTCATTTTTTCGACATCAATTTGACTTTTTTTTTGTTTGTTTGTATTTAAAAGTGATTATTTGATAAAAGCTGCGGGCTTCCTTACAAAAGTCTCGGGCCCCAAAGGTTGGAGAATACTGAAGTAAGGCAAACACAACACATGGACAATGTGCAAAGGGGAAGTGCCACCCGGAAGGACTTTTCATGAGACTATATTTAAGTGAAGATAATTAGTAGAACTTCACAGACTGTTAGGAGAGAACTCAAACCAGTGTTAAGTAGTTTTATTTACTCAACCAGACCACTGAAATTGCAGCAGAGACCGAATTTTCGTTGAAAAGTGACAATAAAAACTCCTTGACTTTAGAATTACGATTAATTATTAATTATGTAGGTGCTGATCTAGCATTATATGTAATTAAGTATTGAAAAAACTGACATAACTTTTCTTGAAAATCTACAATTTTTTTTTCATAAATTTATAATTACATAAGCATTCTTTCGCTTATTTTTAAGGTGTTTAAAATATAAAATATTCATTTATTTAATAAAATTCATTTGCAATCTTTATAAAGACAGGCTGCTCGAGGTAATCTGAAAAAAAAAAATTATTGCATGAACATATTTATTTTCAGAATATTAAAATATAACTAATAGGAATTATACTTACGATAATAAATGTTCAATACATTTCTTAGTACACTCGGAAAATTTGAATTTGTTAACTTTATCATCGTCACTTCCCATTATATAACCGTCGTCATAGGGACAATTTTTGGCACCCGGATTATTAGGAATGCTCATTTCTTCGGGTCCTTCCCCATCGTGTGGGCTTCCGATTCTATAAAAACAGTTTGCATATTTTCATCTCAACAATACTTCGTTTAAAATAATGTTTTAACCTACTTACAGATGGGCCGTTTCGTGAGCAACGGTATCGACTCTTTCGTTGTAATCCGAATCGTCTTGGGCCACTCCGACTTTGTGGCATTTGATACAAACACCTCCACCCTGCGAAATACCTAAAGAAATAATTTTCTATATAATATTTCCAAAATTATCAAATTTTATGTAGAATAAGTAAAATGTTTACCCGCAGTATTAAAAGAGACGGTACCATCATCTTCTAACTCGCCTAATTTACGACTGAATAATATAAATATATTAATTTAACTCTGTATGAGTTTTTTAGAATGCATTTCAATGTATTTAAAAAAAGTCATCTAGTGTAGCATTATATACATAAAACTGTATTGACCTCATGGCTGACTTATATAAACAGTATAATTTCCGTATTAAAAGCGTACGTATATTTCTTAGAATATATTAAATATAATAATTACCTAAGTATAAGCATAATTATATCTGCCTCCTTTGCTAAACCACTGTCATTTTTACAATAATATTTCCCCATATTTACAACTAGATCAACCGGATCAAGATGTTTTTCGTGACCGCGAATGGCACTATGTTTGATGAAAGAAGGTTCGGTTGCTATCTGTTGTCGAAATCAAATTTAAATAAATGAATCTAATTCTAAAAAATTATAAACATTTTCAATATTACCTTAAATGCTTGAATTCCCAGTAAACGAACTTTTATTCCCAAGTTTAATTTTTCCAGTAGGTTTTGAACCTAAATTTAAAATAAGAAAAGGAAGATCATAGTGAAATTATATTATAATTTCAAACTAAATCCTGAATTTCATAACCTACCCCAGTAAATAATATGGTTACGTATTCTGTTAAATCCTTATCTGTATTAAAACGCTTAGTAAAATTACTTTCTGTTACACACAAATATTCTATAACAATACATTTATTTTCCTCTGCTGTTTTCTCTACGTTTTCCAGTTTTCTATTAATATCAGTAGTTACAACTGAAAATATATGAGAAATTTTATAAAGTTAAAATAATGCAATTTTGTATATACTCAATAGATTTATTAAAATGCATCACCGTCATTCATAAAGGAGTTTTTGTCACTTATAACTTCCACAATTTGATGCGCTATTCTTCCATCTTTAACCATTCTTCCCGACTCGTAAGGTGCTATTCTCATATT
This sequence comes from Centruroides sculpturatus, assembly GCF_000671375.1. Taxonomy (NCBI): domain Eukaryota; kingdom Metazoa; phylum Arthropoda; class Arachnida; order Scorpiones; family Buthidae; genus Centruroides; species Centruroides sculpturatus. Next base: position 230,200 of record NW_019385058.1, on the reverse strand, counting down.
CGAATTAACTATTCCTTGCTGGAGTACATTAATTAAAGATATCAGTGAAAATTTCTGCAATGATATATAACTTTTTTTATTAATAAATTACAATAGTAAGAGGCCCGTCTTCATCGATCAAAAGTGCTGCTCCCTTATCACTATCTCTGTAGATTCTTCTTTTCAAGTCTTCTACGTCGATCTTAAAATATTTAAATAATAAAATAATATTTATTTTTCGACTGCATCTTTATTTTTAATTTTAGATAAACTGTTATTATCTTAAACTTTAATCAAATTATGACTTACTGAATAATACATTTGGTCATTTTCGTCTACGAGTGCGAAGTTTGTTGCCAATATTTCGCCTGCTGGTTTCAGTTTCAATTCGATGTCTTGGTCCAGCGCTTTAAATTTAATTGTCTTTTCTCCAGATCTGGAAGTTTCCACGGATGGATACACCACATCAACACGACCTATATATATCAGTAAACATAAAATTTTCAATCTTATTTTCATGTTTATAATTTACCACCAGTGGCC
>NW_019385058.1:173775-229515 GCF_000671375.1 Centruroides sculpturatus | reverse complement strand
TCATTTGATAGGTTAGGTGGACTATTATTATATTATAAAATTTTTATAATAATAAATAAATAGGTATATGACAAAATGTCCATTTTATTTTCATTTTAGTCAAGTAAATTTACAGTATTGATTCATATTATGTTTAACGAATTATATCTTAGAATTTTCCAAAGATTTTTCACTAAATCAAATTTTAATTGTTTAAAATCAATTATCAAATACGGTAATTTCTATTTTGCATATTATTTTAACCGAAACCTTTATTCTTTTTCTTTGGATATTAATTTACAATTTTTTGTAAATTTACGGAGTTGTTAGAGTAAATATTTAAATCGTAAAATACGGAATAGAATTAAAAATATTTTAAAAGATAAAAATAGGTCATAAAGTCGAAATATCATAAATTTTATCACAGGATGGAGATTGAATGACATATTCAAGAACCGATTTTATGACTTAAAAATAACATCTGCGAGATATAACACGTGCTAATTTTTTTTTTCTCTGGGGACTTATCATTTAATATATATATAAAGAACCGAAACATTTCGTATATACAGAGCAACCATGTTAATCTACTTGCTAAGTTTTTCTTTCTGTGTGGTCATTTCGGCTATTCCAACTGGTAAATAGAATTATATTATACATTAATATTAAATGCGGCATTAACCCGTTTCTTTTTTGAAAAATACAGGCCGAATTGATGTAGTGTATCCGTCTGTAGAAACATTAAGATCTGGAATAAAGATAATAAAATTTCGAACTTTTGATCGAGATATAGAACTGAAATTGGAACCAGCAGGTGAAGTAATATCTGATGACTTTGTTGTCGTAAGCGATGATCAAAAACAAAAACAGGTATCTAAATTCAAATTTAATATTTGAATTAATTAATAATTTGCTTGATATCGAATTATTAAAGTATTATTATTTCTTTACCTGTCTTTCGGAAGATCAATATTGAATTCTTAAAGAGAAATCTCTATAGAAATAAAGAAAAAGGTGTAGCTTTGCATATTAACGAAGAAGGACCATTATCCATTGTAAGTTATTCATTAGCATCGATTTATTTAAACAAATGATGCAGCTTTAAATATTTTTCAGAACGGAATTTTAAGCTCTGATTTAAGAATTAAGCCTTTAGATACGGAAAACATCGATAAATATGGCAATAGAGCTCATCGTATAATAGAAGTGTTACAAGACCAACGATCTCGTGTTATAAGTAAAAGTAAATAAACATTATGTAATTTTCAAATACATTTTCTAGTTAATTTTAAATGAAATTTCTCTTGCAGTTGTTACTCCTGACGTAGAAAATAAAACGTACAATAGAAAATTCTCCAGAATTGCAGAAGATATTGAATGTGTAGAATTAAAATACATATTCTTAACAGAGAACAAATTTACAAAAGCCTTCGAAAATGACACTGTAACATTAGAAGAATATTTATCAGTTACTTTGATTCAGGTTATTCAGCATTTAAAATATTATTTTAAGCAAGGAAATAATTATTAATTTACTTTTAGTAAAGAAATTTCTTTAAATTTCAGGTTCAAAATTTCATGGATACGTTAGATCTGAGAATTAAAGTCAGTTTGGTTAAGGCAATAAGTTTTACTGTAAGTCAATACAGCAATGAGAATTTTTCTAATTTTTATTATTCTTATAAATATTATTTAAATTTGGCTTTAGGAAGAAACTGAACCGGAATTCATGAAAAATAGTGCTATTAAAAGTCATGAAAACTATATCGATCCTAATAAATTAATTGGGGGTGCACGAGATTACCTTTGCCAGTCGAGAGAAAACTTTAATACTGATGAAGCTGATATTATTTTCGTTATATCTAAGTAAGTATTGTTGTAAATTATTCATAAAAAAACCTATATCCACATATATAAGATGAAATGAGCGAAGATACTATAAAAAATTACAATTAATCTCCAGTGAAGTCCGAATCCGTTTTCAAATTTAAATTTATTTTTATTAATGAAAAATAAATAAATAAATTTAACGATAAATATATTATTTTTACTTCAAAATAATTTAATTATAATACTTCTAATTTGAATTTTTTTATCGTTTTGAATATTATAAAAGAAATAATAAGCAGATGTTAATGTAACTGATACAGATGTGAAGAAGTTACGATGTCTTCTCCGGAAATTTTATTACGTTCACTACCCACTTATTATAATTAAAAAATATTAAAGTGTTATCAGTGAAATTTTCACTGTTTTTCCGATGTAAAATAATTCATTCCATACACTTTAGAATCGAAAGGAATATTTTTTTAAACGAATTAACTTTAAATAGTTATTTAACTGCTTTGTAAGTATCTTCAGTAGGATTATATAAAGATAAAACAATAGATTAATAATTGGGCTCGAATTTTAAAATTGCATATCTATAAATTCTGTCTATTCTTCCTGGTATCGGAGGAGAACGGATAAAACCCCGGACATTCAAGGACGCGACGGCTTCTTCTCCCAAAAGTTCCAAGTGACAAAGTGCAAGAAAACTATATGTGGTCATACGAAAAACTTTACGTTGAGTTTTTCCGTCTTTCTTCACGTATCTAACACCTAAATAAGGGATTTGTCATAGAAAAGTCCTCCCGGTAAGCATCTTCCTTGACATATTGTTACCTTACATCATAAATCCAATTCTAATTTTTCAGGGCATAATTTTTCCACGCAAAAAATAGAACGTCTGAATAAGATTTTCGCAATGCCTCAGATATTAAATTGCATGTATTATACAAAAGCCCAGAAACAGTAAAACTTAATTACAATACATGCATCACGCCATAAAAAAAAACAATAATATTAAATACGTATCGTATAGCTAGAAACTTTTTAAAAACGGGTGCGGCACATTAAAAAAAACCAATTGATTTTATTAGCTACGCTTTAATTTTATAGATACCAACGTATTTTATATTTACAACGCTATTGGAATAGTAATACTCTTACCANTCGAGAACAGAGTTAAATAGATGAAAATCGAGACCAGATATGAAAAGCTTAGGAACCGTAGACCATGATTAAGTATATACGAACTTATGGTTTAAAACGAAAGTCACGTTATTTAAATTCAAAAATTTGCTTCATTGCAAAATTCGCTTGTTAACAGGAAAAGTACGATGTACAGGGGCAATACACTACTAAAATAAAGAGCACTGTACTGTACATCGAGATCTAATAAATTGCAGCCCGGCATTGTGACGAAGTGACAATAAATAATTGTTCGTTTTTCGGTGTTTTAATAGTTTTATTTTTTAATTGTTTAAACTTGTAAGGCAACTGACATCCTTTAAGCTTTCTACATGTTATCTCGATTTTCATCTTTCTAATTTTATTCTAGAGGTTAACGAAGGACAGACAGACGGACGTCAGTAAGAATGTATTGGATAAATATTTATCCTATCATTCCCAATAAAGATATTTGCCTTTATTTCAAAGTTTTTTCATAGAAGCTAAGAAGATTAAACAGTATAAAATAGAAATATGTTCAAAAAAACATAAGTTTTAATTGATTTACAATGTACTGAGTATGCCATTTTAAAATATATTTTTATATTTAACATATGCTAAAAGATTTTAAATTAATTACAGATGTAATAGTACTTATCTCAAATGTAATTAGTATTAAATATGTGCTAAAATTTTGATTGTTTTAAAGTAACGAGAACAATATTAATCCATAATTAATTATAAACAAAATAGTCAGTCTTGGAACCATCAGTTCTTAGAGGAAATTTGGTAAATTCAACGCAAAGTTAGCGGAGAATTAACATGATTACATATTCTTCTAATGAAGTAATGAAGATAAAAAAATATTAGGCCTATTTATAAAAGTATATTTTTATTAATAACGTTTACTTTCAATGGTAAAGCCTTATGAATAAATATTCCATAATATTTTATAATTTTTACTAGCAAATTACAGACAAAATGCTGAATTTTACAAAGAAAATTTAAAATGATTGCATTAATCATTATCGGCATTATAATTGTCTACTTGATAATCTTCATCGTTGTAATAATGATTATCATTATCGTCACCCTCAAATTTACAGATTTGTATAATAGATTGAGCTGTTTCTATCCTAGTTAAATAAAAATTATAATATTCAGCAGCCATTTATTAACTTGGAATAAAAATCGATAAAATGGCAATTACCATAATAACAAATTCTGAACGTTTTCTCGACAGCACGGTGAAAATTTCTGCCCGTTTTCCTTGCTTTGGCTACTACTCATTAAATATCCTTGACTTTCAGGACACTCTTCTGATCCTGGACTGTGCGGTATACCCGGAGCGGGACCTTCGCCATCGTGAGGGCATCCCAGTCTATAAAAATATGTATTTAGTTGCTACATAAATTAAAATTTAAAAAATACAGGATGGTCCTAACTGAAGTTTCCCTATTCTGAGCACTTCTATGGCAGATTGACACCAGAATTTGTATACGGACTAAGCAAATTTTAGTTCAAAAACTTCCATTATTGGGAGCTTTGGCTTATATGGAAATGTTGCAACTTTGGCAGAATTAAAGGTCATGGGATGTTCTAAATAGGAAAACTTTCAATTATATTGTCACCCTGTACATTAATTTGTCAGCCCCGCTTACAAATGTCCTGATTCATGAGCGATGGTATCGGCTCTCTCCATAAAATTTGCATCGTCTTCGCAGACTCCGTATTTGTACCTTCCATCGCAGACTCCTCCGACGAACGAAATACCTGAAAAGATACAATTTAAAAGTATTTTTCGGGAAGCATAAACTTAATAACACTAAAGACTAACCTGCAGTATTAGCATAAACATCGCCATTTATCAAGTCACCCCATTTTCGTCTGCAATTACATAGAATTAATTTAATAGGAAGTACTTTTTTATCGCATTCAATACTTACTTTACCAAAAGTATGACCATATCAGCCCATTCAACATGTCGATATTCAATAGGATTACTGTAAAAATAAATAGCCATGTTATCTAACAAATCCTCACAATTCAAATATTCTTCATACCCCGGAATAACGCTCTGTTCGATAAAGGAAGCTTCGTCCAATTTCTATATAAATATCAAAAATATAAATAATCTTATCAATAATTTTTATAATTATTTAGTACGTGAGTTACCGTATAAGCTAAAATTCCAACCATACAGATTTCTATGTTTAATTCTAATGTATTAAAAAGATTTTGAACCTGAAATATATTTTCAAGAAGTTGATCAATTGAGCTTGAAATTATGCATTTTAATTTAAGAATTTATATTGTAAAGTTTACTTGGACAAACATAGTTGCTACATAATCTGTTAACCCGATATTCCTCTCGATGAAACTCTCTGTAAAGGTACTTTCAGTTATAAATACATATTTTATTACCAGGCATTCGTTACTATTTAATATTCTCGCTTTGGGATTTAATAACTTTTCTAATTTCTTCGGAATTACTGTAAACATAAATTTAATATTCGTAATAAATTAATTATAAATTTATAAAATTTAAATTACATTACATGCCTTGATCTTTAATGTAAACATTTTTATCTTTCTTAAGTTCTATAATATGATGCGCTCTTTTCCCTTTCCTGGCCATTTCTTCTGGCCCAAACGGTTCAATTCTTAGATAGGAATTTATAATTCCATGCTAAAATATTAAATAATTTAGAATTATATGCGGCATAACGATTTAGGAATAATAAACAAAGATACTAACAACTTTTAATGATTTTCCTTCGTCTATATGAAGAGCTGCTCCTATCTTTTCATTTTTATACAACTTGCTCTTTAACTGTTTCACATCAATCTTTAAATACATATTAAAGAACAATATTTGAATTACTTCTATTCAATAATTCTAAATTAACTTAATTATATAAATATATAATAATAATTTCAAATCTGATAAGAAAAAGATCTTCAAAGCTAGTTTTAAACGTAATGTGGCTTTGCATTACAACATTCAAGGTCCCTTCCTCCGTTACAAAATAATAATGTTAAACTTTTTAATCCGGCATTCTGTGGTCTGTTAAAGCTACCAGAAGCAAGTTACATGTAGTTTAAGTCGGTCAATAATTACTCATTCCAACATAGAAAATCCATTTTGCTGTACCTCCTCTGTTTCTGATGCACTGTACACGTACAGTACTGTACCTAATGAGAATATAGACCCTAATAACCCTGTATATCTTGAACATACTGCTGGCCCTGCTGACTTCTGATATAATCTGAGCGACAGGAACTAAAAAGTATCTGATTTTGAGCTTTATATTACACGAAACGATTAAAAAAGTCATGTTTGGAACTTTTAATAGTTATATTATTTCCTGGAGCTTTGATAATACTACGATATGAAGCTGTATGGATAAACGTGTGATTTTCTTATTTAAAGGTCAATTTCTGTATTCCGGCAATGGCCATATCCCAGAGGTTCAATCTGTATAAACTGTCTTTAACAAGATTCTTCGTAACCCGAGACTGATCTGCAGTTTAACGCTTGTACAGTACATAAATTAGGCTCTAGATAGCCTAGTCTAATTTATAAATATAAAATAACCTTAAAAATAAGCCTTAACGAAATATTTAATAANAATCCGATCACGTGACTTCCGGTTCCGACGGGAAGTTTGTGTATAGTTAATCAGGCCCTCCTGCCCTACGCTTTCCACACCTGGTCTCGATTTTTATCTATCTAACTTCGTTCTATTATCATTATTAAAAAAAAGCTAAGTTTCAACTTATTTAATGTGACAAAAACATATTATTTTTGTCAATTTACTGAATACAATAGCACAAAACTCGAATAATATAAAGGCAGGTGCGATGCACAATATTTTTTTTATCTCTTAAACAGAACAAGCTGACTTATGAGATTTTATTTAAAAAATCACATTTGCATTATTAATCAAAATAAATAACTACAATTGTATGTGGCGCCATCTTTTATGAGATTTTGTCATAAAAACTTTATATATTTTTAATTGTTATAAAATAGCAAAAGACTTTATTTTGAAGACAGAGATGAGTTTTATAAAATACTGTAAACGCTAAAAATCTCCATTAATTATGATACCTCACGAAATATTAATATATTACGTGACCACCCTCTAACTCTCCATTCCCTTGACCTTTCTTAACAAAAATTTAGTAGCATCAATGCCCCATATATACAGGCTAAAATGCCAAATTTTTTTTTTTATCTCCATCCCGTCCTGAGATATTAAGCGAAATAGACGTCAACACACACATACGTATTCATAACACAAAAAATATAAAAAAGATCAACAAGTAAATATAAACTGTTATTTTTGAATCATCTTTAGTTTTTATGCTAGAAAGGTGATAAGAAACAATTCAATCATTAAAATGATAGATTTATTAAAGTTATAAAAATATTTCAATAATACGAGAAGAGTAGAAGGATGGAGAATCACATCAAAATATCTGATGATAATGATCAGTAGTATTGATAATTCGGTACGAAACAATGTATTTTATGTTATACTTATAAATTAATATGCTCTCCACCTCAAATTAGTAGTGGCTTGCCCCTGTACATCATACTTTTCCTTTAACAGTAGAGTCGTGCCGGTCATCTATCTAACACTATTCAGGGAAAAATATTTTAATTCAATTGTATATTGAAGACTACACGTATTAAAAAATAATGTAAGGTTTGTTATGAAGCAAATCATCTTCTTCACGACATAATAAAAAGATGAGACATTTTTCAAATTGTGACTAACATTAAGACCATTTAAATAAGATCTTCTCAGTGTTAATTAAGATTATGATTTATTCTCACTATAAAATAATTCACTAAAATATTTTTAAACGTAAGAGATCGTCCGTAAATTACGTAACACTATTTTATACTTTTTAACTACGGTATCTACTCCTGTAATGCTCCGTAACACCCCGAAAACTTCGTAACGAATATTCTCGATTGACCCGTTAACTGTACTAAAGAATAATATATAACAATAAAGGTTACATTATCTTATTAATTACTTATATAACAGAGTGTACAAACAATACAGTTTGCCACACAACACTTCAAAAACTCTCACCCCTTGTTACGCGTCGTAACGATTGCCTACATGCATATCTGCGTTATATAATTTATGGAAACACTAAGTTACGAAATGAAATAAACGTTTTTTTATGTAAAATATTTTTAAAGATTAATATAAAAATTGTTATACCGATTCATCTCTTTCTCCCTTTCCATTTACAACAGTAAAATTATCCGAAATGACTTTGCCAGCCGGTTCCAATCTCAACTCTACATCCTCTTCTAAAAGTCGAAATTTGAGAATTTTCGCTCCAGATCTTAGTGTTATAACTGAAGGATAAATTACGTCGATTCCACCTAATTTATTCAGGTTATAATTTATTAATTTATATACCATTAGTAATAATAAAAAAATGATACTGTACGGTACACTTACCGCTTAAAAAAGCCGAAATAGTCACAAAATAAAAGAGAATGCTTATTATTTTTAAGCCACGTAACTCCATTGAACTTATTGCTATAATAACAGCTGGTAAAATATGATAGAAGCGTGTTTTGGATTATCAAACATTAATTTCTCCCACACACAATCAAATTTTAAATATATTTTCATATTCTAATTTCTTATAACAGGTTAAACACATCTTTATACATTTAATATCATAATTTTGTCTATGAGATATATTCGTAATAGCGAATTTATTATGTCTATAAGATACATAATTATTAAATTAAACATTATTTAATTATTTAATTTTGTTTTACAATATTTTATCTTGAATTTTCCATATTTTATGAAAGTTTAAAGCCAGAAATAAATTTATTATAAACATTACGTATGCTTGGAGAGAGACTAATAAACAGAATATTTATGTCATTTTTACTTCATATATTGAATTAGTAGAGAATTAATTTGTATATTTATGCTTTTTTATGAAAAAAAGAGTGTAAAATAATGTAATAAATGTTAAAATGATAATAACTTTTACATTAAATCTAACGGTTTAAGTGGTAATATAAAATGTTACATTAATTAATCAAGACATCGAATAAAGACTAGAAAAGTGATTCTTGATTTTTAGAAAAAATTAAATAATTTGTTTTTAATTAAATTTAAAATAATTTATTTAAGCAATAAAATAATAACTGACCTTTCGTTATATATTATGAAGCTTGAACTAACGTGTAAAACAGTTGGCGATGAAATTCCAGTGTTGCAACACCTGGTTTTTCATTCGTTTAACAATAATTTGTGAATTATTATTTATAAAATAAAATTACTCCGAATCTTTACTTATTTTGTTTAATTTTTGTTTAGATTAATTTCATTTTTTCAAAGTAAATTAATTATCGTAATATCTTCTCGACGTTTGTAAAAACTTCCATTACTTACATTTATCTAAAGGACAAGTGTTATAAACAAACATAGGCTAACAAAAAGAAAAACATATAAAACTGTAACGAGCAATTATTTACTGTGACATCGTCACAATGCCGTGCTGCAATTTTTAATCATATTTTAAATTTATTTAAATCAAAATATAAAAAATTATGTCAGAAAAATAAAACAAATTAAATGTAAAAAATAAAAGAAAAATTAAATTTGTAACAAACAAAAATTTTTATAAATTAAATAAAAATATGCTCTCGATTGTAGTATTGTCTTGCCCCTGTAAATCATACTTTTCCTTATAACAACGGAGTCATACAGATCAGGCCAACTCCATTCTAGAGAAATTTTTTGAATTGAAATCCGATCACGTGACTTCCGGTTCCGACGGGAAGTTTGTGTATAGTTAATCAGGCCCTCCTGCCCTACGCTTTCCACACCTGGTCTCGATTTTTATCTATCTAACTTCGTTCTATTATCATTATTAAAAAAAAGCTAAGTTTCAACTTATTTAATGTGACAAAAACATATTATTTTTGTCAATTTACTGAATACAATAGCACAAAACTCGAATAATATAAAGGCAGGTGCGATGCACAATATTTTTTTTATCTCTTAAACAGAACAAGCTGACAAAGGGGTTCTACAGATGTGTAAGAAAGGTTCGATCATTTCTAATTATATTAGGCTATAAAATTTAAATAATTATAATAGTTTAAAAGGTATGTATATTTTGTTGAATTATAAGAAATTTCTCTTATTTTTTTCATTAAAAAAAAAATATTTGCTTAGAAAAATATGTAATGTCATTCCCCCCTCATCGATTTCTTAATTAACTCTTTCATTTTCTGATTTACTCGGATAAAATAAAATTGTCTAAACTTTAGAAAATAATCTAAAGAATTTAAAAAATAAATAACCTTAACTCAATTTTCGATTAAGAATTTCCTGACGCTGAGAATAAATAAAATAATAGGAAGTAAGTAATAAGAAAATTACTATTATATTTACTAAATGTATGCAGTGCAGTTGAGAGATTTTATTGATTAAAATCAGTCTTAAAGGTTTTATTTTCCGTAAGTAAAAACAGAATTAATTATATAAGAGTAGGAATCAATACAGGCTCCTAAATTTTTTCCGGGGCTAGGGAAAAATCCCCAACTTCCCCCTCTTCACGGCTCTGAAAGTGTATGCATTATATACGTAAAACCGTCATTGAACAGTTTATTTGTTTAATTATTTTGTATTTAAAAAAAAATTTAAAAGTTAATTTTTAATGTTTAAGTTTAAAATTCAATTATTTGTACTTCAAGTAGTTACAAATTTATAAAATAAACACAGAATACGAAGCAGTTTAAGTGTTAAGTAATTACTTTTTAAATATTTTTTAAAATAAGAATTAGAATAGAATATAAAAATAATAATAGAGAAATCATATTTTATATTTGAAATGTAATAATAATAATAATATAAAATTTTCATCTGTATATAAAAAATAATAACGAAATAAAGCCTCGGTTTTAAATATTAGTCTACTGAACAATTAAGGTAAAACTTGCCATAGATAATCTGTTATATTTATATTCTAAATTAAAAATTTCTAACTTAACTACCCATATGAAGCTCTATAATTTAATTATTAATCCAATCATATACTACGCATCTTCAATCTGGGGACTTGACTACTTGTATAAACTAGAATCTTTGGCAAACTAAATTAAATAAAATACTAAATTCTTTTGGTGTATCAGAATTGTTATTCAAAGATAGTATCCGGGATTGGAAATTTGGATATACAACGCTAATAGATTCAGCCATCTCTCAGTCTATAAATGCTGATCAAATCAGTTTAAATTATAATACTTATCATCCATGGTATTTAAAATTTTCTTTAAAAACCCCATCTGTACAACCTTATATGATAAAAACAATCAACTTCAACGTGAAAAGACTAATATCACAATTACGACTAAACAAATTCTCGCTGTATATTAATAATATATATATATATATATTAATCTATCAAATAATTATTGCCCATGGTGAAAATCAGGAGAATCTTCAGTCGACCATCTACTTCAGAAATGTCAAAGACTTTCAAATATACGTGACTCTCTCAATGTCTCTCGAATGCTACATGATAATACTCACCAAGATTATAGAAATATTCTAAATAATTTGAATTTAAAAAATATCTCTACAATTTATATAAATTGTATATAGTTAATCATGATCTCCAGTCCATAAGATTTCTATATATGGTCTCGATTTTAGTAATGTCTTGCCCCTGTACATCATACTTCTCCTGATAACAATAGTGTCATGCCGGTTATCTATCTCGGTGTTTCCCCTAAGCTTTTCGTATATGGTCTTGATTTTCATCATCTAAATTCATTCTCGAGATTAACGAAGGGCAGATGGACAGACAACGGACAGCAGTGGGAATGTACAGGTCTGCAAATTTATAAATGCAGTCCCTTTTTTATACCATAAATTATAATGATGTTTAGAACTTATTACCTCTAATAGTGATATCATTGTATATCATTAATGACAATTTCACTCGTTATTAGCATTAATCCTACCCTCAAAATTAAGTTTTTTTTGTTATTTTATAATAATTAAAAATATAAAAACGTGTTAGTAATAAAACATCGTAACAGATAGCGCCACACGCGCGGTTTTAAATGTCGCCGGAGATCTCGATTAACTGTATACGAACTTCCGAATAGACCGGAAGTCACGTGATTTTTTTTAAATTACGTGACTTCCAATAAATAATTGCTCGTTTTAACTTTCTTTTTCTTATAGTACAAGTCCATCTCCATCCTCTTCTTGTCCGATGTGTTGTGGGTGATGAAGATTTGGAGTTTGATCCATTGTATAATGGATGTATGTAGTAAGTATTTAAATACTTACTATAGTTTACCTAGCACGTGAAATTTTCCAAATTTCCTCACCTATCTAACACGTAAATAGGGGACAGTCTCCCATAGAAAATCGTTTCGTGAGGCAATCCCTCTTATCAGATTGCACTAAGTGTTACGTCGTTCCATCCATCTCCAAATGCTTCTAAAATAATTACATTTATTACATTTTAATTATATTTAATTATTTCTTAATTAAAGTAATCGAATAAACGAATAACATATGCAATGATATTTTAAATTTCACCATATATTAGGTTTGTGATTGTGGTTTATTTAGTTATGGACAATTTGGCGATCTGCCTAGGAAGATGCCTCCCAAAAGGATTTCAATGTAGAACTAGATCCTATTCAGCTGTTAAAAACGTGAAGGAATTCCCACCTAGCCAGCCCGTTGGCAGGCGTGAACTCACGACCAACTACCAGTGTTTAGTGGTTTTATCCAATAGGCCTCTTGTGGCTGCGCCTATTCACTCGGTAACAAACGACTTTCTGCAATAATTGTAAAAATAAAGACATTTCGATTTTTTATTTCTCTATGCCCTTACTTTTATTGATTTCTGTTTATATCTTTCTCTACTTTGTCAGANAACAATGTTATTCAATTAAACAACAAGCTACTCTTATTCATGATGTTTACTCAAGTCTGCATTCTCTACACAACAAAATTAAGTAATTAAAATTTAGAAAATAAAACTTCATCGGATTTTTATCGATAAAATTTGTTTACAAAGCTATAAAACCTGAACGATGTTTGTTTAACTAAAAGACGTTGTTTATTCTCTCCCTTCGTGCATTAAACCATTAATTTTCTTTTTTCTCCATCTCTTCTTAGTTTTAATTTGAATTTATTTAACAAATTTTATCAATTATATTAACTAAAAATGGTAAATTAAGTGAATAATTAAACGGAAAATTCAATAAAACTGCAAAATGTCTCTCGTAACTGTTAAACTTATAACGTTTGAAATCTCCATCTCCATCCCTTCTAAGTGATCTTTAAGATGAACCAAGTGATTTTAAACATAAAAGCACTTAAAAACAAATGAAACTTTTAAAATTATTTTATGTTTCTAATAAAAATCCGTGTAAAATATCCATAGAAAGATAATAAAAACTTGAAAAGTGGAGAGTGATTTTAAGATTTCTATACGATCTCCTGTATAATTAAATGCATATGAAATAAAAATCCTTGACCTTTATACGCGATTAATTTATATATTTAATAAATAAAATAGTTTTTTATGTGTAAGATAGTTTAGTAAAGTCAAATTCTTTATGGATAGGTAAATCACGAGACCAACCACCCTCGACAGTTATAATTGTAAAAAGTCAAATTAAACTTAGAAAGGAAAGGAATTAATTCTCTAGTCGTCGATTTATAAATTGGAATCGTGAGTTTAGACAGATTAGAAATAGAGACGAGAAAAGGATGATTTGGGATGCTCTCCATCCTCTTTTATTTTTTGTAATCTCCCTCCTCCGGATGCGGGATTGTTCGTTATTTCTTACTTGTTTGACGATTAAAGTAAGACAGAAGTGATGCTAAGCTCATTTTTTATCTTAGATAGTTATCGTAGAAGACAGTAGAAGTAAGTAGGTAACATTCCTGGACACTACCAGATTGAACTCGTCACCAGTTTCTAATATATAACAGAACAAAAGAAAGCAGTTATAGGAATTTTTCTGAATAAATTATCGATTCTGAGAACAGAAACGGATTCTTTAGGGAACGTTAAAAGGGGGGAAAGGATTGAATTATTAAATAAAAATTCGACTGTGTTATTAAATCGATTTACCAGATGATAAATACGCTTTAATGTTAATTAAATTTGAGCGGTTTGGAAGAAAATTATTGAGAAATGAAGTGGTTTTAATGGCGCTAAAAATATATTATCGGTAATTAACTAGAGGGAAAAAAAAGAGAATAAAATAGAAGATAATGGTTTTAAATCCTCCTCTTACACGCCAGAGACGACAGGATACAATGATACTATCTTCACAGCTCCTCTTATTGGCTATTTTTGTTAAATACAACGAGATTCCAGCATTTACTTTTATCTGATAGTCGAGATTAGAATGAGAGATTGTAATCTTGATAGATAAATATATTAATTTTTCAAGATTTTTTTTCTTTGTGTTTAAAGGATTAAAATCTCATCGACGAGTCAAATTTAATAACAAAAAAATATATAATATATAAATAAATAAAGGATTAAAAACAGGTTAAGGCTTTTAAATTATTTATTTTTTACCTTATTTTTTTTTTTATGTTAGTGAATAGAAAAAGGAAAGGGAGAAAAAGGAAAACTTGCCATTGATGTAGAGATGCTGATCTGAAAGCAAATACAATTTTTCTTTTCTTTTCTTAATCTTTAAAGCCAAACTTTTCGTTTTATCATGATATTTTTAGACATTTGATGGCTATTTCTGAGCGAGTGAATAAATTCAAATATAATAGATAAGATTTATACATTCATTCGTATTCTCTTCAGTTAAAATATCTGTAGCTTCTCCTGTATTTTGTTATCACGGCTAAGATACGGACGATGATGTAGGAAATTACGTCAAATATTGACTTTCTTTTTTTTTCCTTAAAAAAATGGCATATCTTAAAATTTTCCAGACATTCTTAAGGACATTTATCACAATAGTTAACTGAACTGGATGTTGAACGTGCTCCCGGACTTCATCGTAAATGAGCATCATTTCCAGCTTAAAACACTCTAATTACAAAGGAAAGTTTTAATATTTATATACTAAAAAACCGTCTGAAATGTAGAAATTTGATATAAAGCTCAGATTTTATAATTCTAAGCTTATCTCTCGCCATCTAAGCAAAAAAAAACCATCACTTATACCATGAAAAATGCATGAAACTTTCCCTAGAAACAAACTTCTCCCTGTCGATTATTAATTATCATACAAACTAGGTATAATTTGGAAAAGTTTAAGGAGTTTTTAAAAGAAAGAACAGGAGAAAGCGTTAAGATGAAGATGCGTAAGAACTTTCTATCTCATTTTAAGAAAGTTGGGCTGTTAAACAGAAACCGATATCCAGAGGTTGGAAGCAAAAATTCTCAATCGATACGAATCCCCAAGAGCCAATATTTTAAGCGGCCATTTAGAGATAGAAGAGATGGATAATGTGTTTGGAGGTAATTTCAGCAATGACTGTTGTGTTGTTAACAACACCTGGGTACTTGGGTTATCGTCGTATCCGACCTACCATCGCATCTCCATCTCCTCCGTACTTAACATGAATTTTGGCAATTACTTTACATCCCCCAATTAGTCTCGAGACATTTTTATTATTAAAAATACTGCCATTCCCGTCGAGCAATACGAACGAAGAGAAATATATTCATATATGTCGAAATTGTTCAGAAAAATTGTTCTTTTCTCATGTCGAGTACATAAGAGAACATTTCTAAAATTAACTTTTCTCTATCGATTTCTGCATACTTTTAGTTAATAAATAGACAGAATGAAGGAAGAAAATGGGAAAAAATCTGTTAGAATTTAAATATTTATTAGAGACTAAATAAGCAGAAACGAACTTTTCTTAATTTTAAACTAGATATGAATAAACACAAAGTAATTATTATTCTCCTTTTCTCATATATTAAACAAGAAACAATGTTATTCAATTAAACAACAAGCTACTCTTATTCATGATGTTTACTCAAGTCTGCATTCTCTACACAACAAAATTAAGTAATTAAAATTTAGAAAATAAAACTTCATCGGATTTTTATCGATAAAATTTGTTTACAAAGCTATAAAACCTGAACGATGTTTGTTTAACTAAAAGACGTTGTTTATTCTCTCCCTTCGTGCATTAAACCATTAATTTTCTTTTTTCTCCATCTCTTCTTAGTTTTAATTTGAATTTATTTAACAAATTTTATCAATTATATTAACTAAAAATGGTAAATTAAGTGAATAATTAAACGGAAAATTCAATAAAACTGCAAAATGTCTCTCGTAACTGTTAAACTTATAACGTTTGAAATCTCCATCTCCATCCCTTCTAAGTGATCTTTAAGATGAACCAAGTGATTTTAAACATAAAAGCACTTAAAAACAAATGAAACTTTTAAAATTATTTTATGTTTCTAATAAAAATCCGTGTAAAATATCCATAGAAAGATAATAAAAACTTGAAAAGTGGAGAGTGATTTTAAGATTTCTATACGATCTCCTGTATAATTAAATGCATATGAAATAAAAATCCTTGACCTTTATACNATGAAACTTTTAAAATTATTTTATGTTTCTAATAAAAATCCGTGTAAAATATCCATAGAAAGATAATAAAAACTTGAAAAGTGGAGAGTGATTTTAAGATTTCTATACGATCTCCTGTATAATTAAATGCATATGAAATAAAAATCCTTGACCTTTATACACGATTAATTTATATATTTAATAAATAAAATAGTTTTTTATGTGTAAGATAGTTTAGTAAAGTCAAATTCTTTATGGATAGGTAAATCACGAGACCAACCACCCTCGACAGTTATAATTGTCTACCAGGGAAAAAAACATCATTTACCATAGATAACGAATGTCATGAAAATGAAAAATGATCGAATTTCAAGCTCGCATTACCAATTAGCGATCGTTCCTTAACCTATATAAGTTCATTGGCTCGTTTTTTTTAAAAACATTTTAGTGAGCGAGAAGATTAAGAGATTACAGCTGATATTGAGCAAGTGGAGAAATGCCCATATTTACATGTTAGGGCCATTTCTCACGCGACATTGAATTATATACGGAGATATTTACTTTAAATATATATATATATATATATATATAAAAGAGAAAGGTCTCTAGTATAGAAGTTATCGTGTTTCTGCACCAGATGGCAGGAGTAGAAATGGGGAGGAAAAAAAAAAGTAATTCAACATCCATTCTTTCCACTCCGTACGCGATTTATCAGGTGCAGCATCTAATCGGCACGTGTCATCTACTCGCTACAAAAAATTGATATTTACAAATTATACATTTCGAATTTATCGCCTGTCAAATTTGTACAAAGTTCAAAAAATATATAAAAAAAAAAGATTAAATGCCCGAAATCTGCATTCTTTCCCCTTACCAATTGCACTCGTAACGACTAATGAAGCATCAAACATACGCTTCGTTCCGACAGATTTATTTCTCTTAAGATTTTTAAGGTTATTCGCATTCACGAAGAGTATTCGTTCCCTACTAGAAAACTCTTATACGAATATTTATAAAGAGTATTCTAATAGAAACCATTCCTAATTATAAGTCGAAGAGAGCAAACATACGAACGTGCTTAGGAGGAGTTTGAGCCATTTGGTTCCTTCTGCCTTCTGTTTGCCATGCTAAGTTACTG
This sequence comes from Centruroides sculpturatus, assembly GCF_000671375.1. Classification (NCBI taxonomy): domain Eukaryota; kingdom Metazoa; phylum Arthropoda; class Arachnida; order Scorpiones; family Buthidae; genus Centruroides; species Centruroides sculpturatus. The sequence continues at coordinate 211,804 of NW_019385058.1, read as the reverse complement.
GCTGATTGCCAAAAGCCACTTTTATATTTTGTTTTGCCAATTGTTGTGGCATCTTTACGATATCGCAGACCTCTCCATAAAGAAGGGGGGAAAAAAGAGAATTTACTGTAAAGGGCGATGTATATATGCTTCTAATTTTGGTGTTTTTTGGTAAAATATTCTCTTTGTTTTCTATCTGTTAAAGTTATTGTGCGGTTGTATGCGTGGTAATACAATAAATAATAGTTATTTATGAGCGCAGACGATATTTATTTTAACGTTACGTATGACGAAGAGCATCCTTTACCTTCTTCTCAGAAATGTGCTTAGTCTTGGTAAGAAAGTCATCCGTGATGTGCAATAACAAAGAGAAGAGGAAAGATCAAAAATGTCTTGTTGATCTCAGTCCATTTCCCGTCATTAATTCGATTGATTTGTGGCGAATAAGTCGCTCGGTCCGACCATTTATGAAAGAAGATGAAAGGGGCGGCCGTTTTGTGTTTGTCTAAAAGAGGATTTTCTTGCTCAGAATGCCACCAAAAAGACATTTTAATACTACGTAAGTATAATAATATCAAGGACCTCCTTATATTTGACAATTGTCGCGACTTCTAAAGAGGAAATTTAAAAAATTAAAAGAAAAGAATAAAAGATAACTGCGCTGCATTACTTCTCTGTTGTGCGGTGAAGCACGCTTTACAGGCAAAAGGTTAAAATAATTTTAGGGCGGTTATTATTACGGATACGAATAAAATATTAATAATTTTTCGTTATGAGATATTAATAAAGATAATGAATTATAAAAATATCAAAATTTGGAAAAGGAATGCTTAGAGGGAACGTCAAATAAATCACCAGAAAGTTAGATGATAATCAGCTTATAAAATGGAAACTATGCAAGAGAACGTATAATGTGACGAGGATGTGATCAATGTGCTCGACTGAATGAAAGGAATTTCCAGGCGAAATGCCACCAAGTGATCAGCTGTCAATGGCAAAACGGCATCAAATATTCATAAGTAGTACTCCCTCCGGATGCATTCATCAAGATACGTTTTGGTGGTGAATTTAGTTATGTAACTGCATATCGAGATTCAATCAGACTGTTGACTAAACAAGCAGTCACGAACAGAAAATAGTCGAATTTTATCAAATTTAAATAGCTCTTTTATGCCGGCAATAGTCAGGCGATAAAGTTTATCCATCCCAGACGAAAATTAACGCTGTGATTAAATTATCGGCGACGAATACAGAGCCCTGTCGTAAAAAAAAGAGGACACCCGACTGTCATCCGATGTTAACATTAATGATATTGTCCAGTATAAATAGACTGGACGCGATCGGAGGAGCTTGTTAATCACACGACACATCGGAAATAATCAGATGAGGGAGTAATGATGTCGGGTCCTTCTATTGTTTGAGCGTGACTCGCGAATCGTGACTGCAATGGGACGTGACTAGGAATATCACAGTCGGTTTCCGAACAGCTGACCTAAGCACCTCTCGCAGACTTAATCATCAACTCTCATCATTACCTCTTTATTATCCTCGCAATTATGACTTATTATCCGACGATTTATAGATTATAATACAATAATTAATGGCACAGACGAAAGCGGAAACTGTCTTTTTCGTTAAAAATTTATGCCACATTAAAACCGAAGGTTTGTTTAAATCTTTCTCTTTCACTTTCCTTCGTGAATCTCCTATATACCACATCCCCCATATGCAAATATAAAACTATATTTTAAAAACACTTTCGCAGATTGAGATAAGGAGGGATGGTTCCATCTGTGATAAATGTCGGTATAACTCTTTTTATTCTTCATCGAGCGTAAGGCCACAATTCCGTAGCTGCAGTGTCCCAAAATCCTTTCAACTTATCTGCCTTCGAGATATGATGCTGTTCAGATCCTCCGTGAATAAATTTTCATCGGTTAGTGTCAGTAAGCCCTTTATGTTGGCCGTCTGCCGTTCGACCATTTCCTTTTATTTATAGCAGTTTCTTCATTGACGAAGGAAATCCTAATTACTTAGTGAACACGTTTGGTACGTTCCTGATTTCCATAACAAATGCACAACTTCTGACATGCCAGATAGCAGAACTTAACTCGATTAAGCCACCAGAGGAAAAAAATGCATCGAAACATTACTCCAAGCTTCCTTCCTTTGCTCGAATCTTTGTGAAGGATCTGGTTGTTGTCTTCTTCTTCTTCTTCTTCTTCTTCTACTTCTTCTTCTTCCTCCTTCTCCTCCTCCTCTTCTCGTATAAATGCTGCTACATTGAAATTATTTTAATTATTTTTACATATTTTTGTCATAATTCTATACTTTTTAAATCTGCAATATATATATATATTAATAACTAGAAAAAACGTAGATTTTACTAACTTCACTCGGGTAAAAGAATCGAACAGCGATCGATTTATCATTAAGGAGAGTTTATAAAGCAATGAAAATGCAAAACAATTTAATTTCGACAGTAAAATATAATTTTCCAGATGTGTCTCTTCTCTGGAATCTTTATTGAAACGTAGGATTATACGAAAAATCTCCTTCCTCCGTCAACTATTATTCTCGAATTTTTTTTTTTAAATACTTTTTATTTTTATACATCCATTAAATTCGGTTTTAAAATTTCGTAAAACGTATATAATTTTATTTTATTTTTATTTTTAAAAATAATATAAATGCGTTATTTAAAAAAGAAACTCCGGATTTATCCAAAGATGCAAAGAAGAAGATGCGGAGGAAAAGTCCGGTGATGAATAAAAAACAATAATAATATCAATAAATAAAAAGCGTGTGTGTGTGTGTGTGTGTGTGTGTAGATAAATAAACAAGTCGAAGAATAGTGGAAAAAATAAGATCAATCGTGTTTGATAGTAAAGGTTGGAATGGCTTCAGAGCAGATGGCATCGCGACAAAAAGGAAAAAATTCGTTCAATCCTTGTTCAGTACCAGATGTTTCGGATGTAAGTCTACTTGTTAGAAATCACGGCCGTCCAGACAGTTTGACATTCTAAATGGGAAACCATCCCATAACAGCCCATAAGGGATTATTCTCCTGCCATTTTATGGTCCACTATCTACTATCTCGGCGTTAAAATGCGCAAATAATTAACGACAGAATCCAACTTTAACTTCGATCGAATTAATTTAACATATCCAAACACATTTCACTAACCATAAAATATTTATAAGTTAATTTTATTTCAAATTTACCCATTATTTCTTATTACTTGTATTTAAAAAAAAAACAAACAGATTTAAAAAGACAAATTTTTTTGAAAAAAATCAGGCAATTATTAAAATTGCCAGATTTTTCCATAATTTTTTTATTTATTTCTTAAGTTAAAACAAGATTTTCTGATGCGAAAACTAAGAAAGTGAAGCCATTTGTCCGAGACTAGCAGCCATTAAAATGTAAATGGATCACTAAAGTGGATTAGAGTCATCTCCTAATCCTTAAATCCGGATATTAAAGAAAAGTAAAAAAAACTGGGAGGTTTTTTGCATAAAAAAAAAACATAATCCGTCCTTGTTGACTAAAGACAAAAAAAAATCAGATTCATCTGCATATTTGGGGCTTAAAAACTCCTTTAGTTCTTCTTATCTGAGGAATTTTACATAGGCCATTCATTCATCTCGCTCCTCCTTATTACCAAGTCAACAACGGCTTAGAAAGCAAGCGGCAAATAACTTCTTAGTTTCTGTTGTCACTGCACCTTTCAGATAGCGATAACCGGTTTCAATTCTGTTGTAGTGACAAGTCGTGATGGATGGATGCGGTTCACCTGAGCTTGTTGCTCCATGATGGATGGCCAGGTGAAAACGTGATGAATGGAGTTGTAACACACCTCGTTTTATAATCGTCATAATAATAAATATATTAAGTTAAAATATTATATATTTGTATAGAGGAGAGGAAGATAATTTAATCCTTTTTTTGATTTTTTCCGCGTATAAAAGTTTCTTATCTCTCTCTCTCTCTCTCTTTTTTAAGAGGGAGGTTTATTAATAACCATAAACGTTTCTGGCTCGAAAATCCGCTGGAAAATAAAGTCGAGCTTCTTCCGGTGCAGAGAGCGATTATGCTAAAGAGGGAGATCAGGTGATGGAAAAAGCTAAGAAAGAAGAAGAAAAGCAAAAGTCCAAAAGCTGAGTTTAGCTGAGAAAGATCGATGTTGGCTAGACAAGAGATCTGTCTTCTGTCAGTTTGTGGCCGGAGAAGAAATTTCTGCCAGCGTTTTTTTTTTTTATATATATATATAACTTCCTTGCCTCTGAGATATTCCGCTATAAACTGTCGTCCTTAACTGTTCCGAAAGGGCAGCTGGCCGTAACAAATATTTGAAAACACCTCTCCGGAGAAACCACTCTATAAATTTAAGTGGATGTAATGCGAGTTACGGGAGCATCCCAACAAATATGACCACACATCCAAAGAGGGATAGAGTTGTAGGGAGGGATAATATGTGGTGGCTTATCTGATGAACGTGTTCAATTGTTCGTTCTTCCATTCACCTACGGATGAAGTATAGTCCCCCGGGCATTCCGGACTTAAAGCAGCATCCCGAAGAGGCGGAGGAGAAAAGTTGACTTTCGACAGGTTTCTTTTTTTTTTTTTCCTTAAATATTTAAATTCCGGCTGAATTTTTGTGGGTGGATATTTGGCCATATGAGAAATCCTGTTAGTAAAACAAATATTAGGATTATTATTTAACCATTACTAAGCAAATTCTAGCAAACAAGCGGCGTGTCTAGGAGCCAACATCTGTCACAAGGACGGAACCATTACCGTTCCCCCACAGTCGTAACCTATCGAGAAGAGGGGTGAGAAGGGACACCCCTGACAACCCGTGATCGATGTATTGTAGAGGGAGGGTATCGGAGGGACAAAGTTTCAATAATTTTCTGTGCAAGTTGGCAGAGCGATATGAGCCCATGAATTCGCCATTATATACAGCGTCAGTCTGTAATCCCAGACGAAGTAGCGAGTCTAATGAGGCATCCACTTATTACATTTCCTGCTTTTCTTCTTTTTTTTCCACTGAAGAATCCGCAGATTATCTGGAAATGAAATCAAAGATTGACTCGGCGGAGTTAATGAACAAAGCGATGGCGATAACGTTAACAAACAGGAAATGAGGTCATTTGTTACCAGCGAAAGTAATCGATAAATGTAATCCCATCGTCTACAATTAATTCGCGTTTGTAAACAAAACTTATTCTTTTCGTTTCGTCCGATTGGCTATCGATTGTAGCAGAGAAAGAGAGAAAGAGTGGGGAGAGTAAAAAAAAAAATAAACCCGTGTGTTCCCGAGCCAATTCCCAGTTGTAAGACCCCTTTTCTTCTTAAGGAAGCTGGGAGAACAGATTTGGACCGAAAGACTTCTATCAACTCCCAACAGTCGTCTGACAGTCTGAAAAAAAGCACAGAAACGTAATAGAGGTTGCTTTTCTTTCCATTTGATCTCTCCATTTCGCCAGAACAATGTAACTTCCAGTCTAGACACATGTTGTGTGGCGACATGTGTAGTGTGAAATTGTCAGAGGAAGTTGTCCAGCTCCCACGTGTCTCTCTGCCAACGTCTGCTAATCACACCAGACCTGGACAATCGATAGACAAATATCGACATCCTTCCAAGAAACAGCTGTCCACTCACTCGCAGCTCCTCTCTGTCACAAGCTGCTTTATTTTTTTTATTTTCCTACCCCCGTCTTTGTATTTTTTCATTATTTTTATCTGTAGAAATGTTTAAAATCTTCGGTTACAACCGCCTTTTAATAGTAAAAATGCATATTTAAATCTTAACGGAGAGAGAGAGAGGGGGGGACCGCTTATATTAGCATCGAATTACTCGAATAGAAAATTCAAAAGAATCAGGTAATTCAGGTAAAACGGCAAAGATTTGATTTTTGAACTTTTTCGGGTGTCATCTATCATCCTGGATAGGGAAAAAACGGGAGAAGATGCAGGGAAAAAAGCGAAGTTGTTTTGACATTCGATTCTTCCGCTTGCGACTGGATGGAGAGAGAAAAAAATATGGAAGATATACGAAAGAGAAAGAGGCCAAGAAAATGTGCAAAGTCCGCAGAAAGGTAATGTGGTGTGATTGGCTGGACCTTGCTGTTTAAACAAGCTGGAAGGAAGAGCCACAAAATCCCTAATCCCTGGAAGAAATCCCTATACATTATTCATAGGGCGAAGCTCTTTTGGCATTAGACACTTATGCCCGCAGTACATCTGATCTTGATGTATGGGAATTGCAGGCGATAGCAACTTAAAGACAATCCTCGAATCATTATTATAATAATAAACCAATGATTAATTTAACCGACGTTTAAATTACCAAGACTATTAAGAGGGGGAATTCTGACGATTTTTGGGGGAATTTTACTAAAAGTTTCGAATATTTTAAGTTAGTAAACTATTTAATACATATTATATAACGAGCAGCGAAGCGTTTCAGTCGAAAATTAGGTTGGAAAGTACCGTTTAAATAGGAAAGTAGCTGAATTTATAAATTAAGCCGGATTCTCCAGAGAGCATTTTAGGGATAAAAGCGGATAAACTAAAGTAAAAAATCATTACTGGGAATTTTCTATGTTATGACTGAAGTGAAAACGAAGTAGAGAAATGTTAAATTCGAGAAAATATCAAATTTATTGCATTTAAAGTAAATGTAAAAGCGATTTACAGCCGAGTAATGGCAGTCAATGAAACTCGTTATTGGAAACGATAAAGATAGAGAGGAAAATTCATCTTGAACGGAATAAAACGTATAATCACTCTACAACCGAACAAATCTGATAAATTACGTTCAATTTCTCTCTAAAAATTATCCATAATTAATTTAAAAAAATCAATTATAAGAGTTATAAAGTATTTGATGTCTTTAAAATAAAGGATAAAGATGAAAATAGCCGTTTATCATCCATGAAAAATCATTAACGTTGTAAAATCCAAAAACAATAGCTTGATGATGGAATAATATCCATCCAAAATGGATTAAATTCACCCTAATTAATAACTGCACCAGCTTCAAATATTGCAGATACAATGATTAACATAATAAAACACGAGACAGATGAATACAATTGTCGAAAGGTCAAATAAAATGGGAAAGAAGTTGCGCATATCGAATGGTTTTTATATCTAGAAACAGCAAAAAATCGATAGATAGATAATTCAAGGTAATAAAAGCTTTCTGGGAGTTAGTGGATTGAGGAAAGAGAAAGATTTTTTTGAATCTTACAGAACTCATTCATAGGAAAAGCCAAGAGAAAAATAATTATTCGAAAATCGCTTAGCGAGAATAATAATTTTGCTAAGAACAGTTTTAAGTATGACTGACAACGGCAAATTTGTTTATTACTTAAGTTTGAAGGGCTAAAATAAGTTTGATACGCTGAGAAATATCAGATAAAATTTCAGTTTTGCAGCTTGATGCGGAAGAGGAGAGAGAGAGAGAGGAAAGTGATGCGGTGTGTCAGGTTTAATGCAAATTTTCGGATGCTAGAAAAGATTTTTAACTGTTAAAAGGTTGTCGTAGAGGCATCAAGAATGCGGAAAAGTTTAATAACGAGGGAAGAGAAAAGAGAATAGATGTTTATTAAGAGGTGTTAAGCCAATAACCGATTAGCTGATTATCAGGGATGAAAAAATGAGAAGGAGAATCGATAAATCGCCGTTTCCTGTATCAGATTGATGTGTAGCGAGACTTAATTAATTTCCACAGAGCCTCTTGCTAGTTAACAGCTATCGGAGTGACGTCCCCGGAGGTTTGTGGCAAGAGATTAATTTTGACATTATTCCGGTTTCTCCTCCTTTTTTTTTCCTATATTCCGATCCGGCCACAAATATGTCGCTGGAATGTTAAATATAGAGCCTTTATTGGATGTCGGGATGCTCTTAATGAAGGTACAATATCCCCCAACGACAGCAATCGGATGCGGGAAAAAGGGGAGAAGGCGATCACGTGACAGCGCTGCAGCATCTTCCCAAATTGATTCCGAGAGGATATTAAGAATCGGCGATACTCCCACCCGTTAATTGCGTTATGTATTTAATAAAGATCGATGCCGGGCCGATGCGGGGAGAAGAGGACAGGGGATTAAGATATAATCCAACGAAAGCGATCCGAAACTGATAAAGATGGAGAAATGATGATACAGATCGGGATGCTGGGGACGTCTCTCAATAGAAACGATCTATAATCTAACCGGTTCCATTCTTCCAGAAAAAAAGCCAAATTTGAGAATTAAATCGGAAGGAAGGGAATAAAAACAAGCAGGAAATGAAAGACTTCGATAACGATGCTCTATTGAAAGTTGGCTTATTGTGAAAAGGCTAACTTTTGAGTCTTTCTCATTACTTCTCCCTATTCTTTCTTTTCCACACAATGAGACTTTGTTGATATCCGAACAGAAAATTTCTTCCTTTTTTTTGTATCAGCATTCGTTCATTTATCAAAGATAATGCAAAGTATCGAAAGTCGCCTCTTTCTTGTACAAGTTATAGAAAAATGCGCCTGTGTGAATTGCCCCGCTCGTATCTGTTTAATAATCGAGTCTCGTATCTCTGTCCTGCTACGGGATTAAAGAAGAATCGTCTTCAAATAAATACTAGGGGGTGCTTTTAGCCACAAGTGCAGATATACGATACGGAAAGACGTGACAGTTTGTCTCAGCATTTCTCAGATTTCTCCAATGAAAGCTTCCTCTCGTTTTCCACCAGAAATGGGAAAAATTAAATCGGTTTTATCTTTAAAATTTCAACTTTCTTTTGAAGAATAGAAGAAGAGAAGGAACAGGGAAAAAACTTTCACATTTTTCCAAAATTCTTACACAGTTTATACATTAAAAACAGAGCTTGTCACATCCAAAAAATAAAAGCTTTTAATGCGCCGCCGGAATGACGTTTCCGTTTCGGAGGATAAAAAAAAAAGAAAAAAAAAATAGCGTTCTTCCCCGTTGTCCAAATGACAAGTACACTTTTTACCTCCATTAACTGCACAATATGACGTTTTCCAGATATATTTTACCAACTAAGTATCTTAACGAACGGTCTGAAGTTGACAGTCGATGTTTTGTCATCAACTGCCACATTCTGCCTTTGTTGTTGATTGGTAGAGACTCCCGAAACCATCACCCGGATCCGTTATTTGATCTGAAACACGAAATAGGACGAATTCTCCAGAGGGCCTGCCCGTAAATGTGTCGTTTCTTAGCCAACATCCCCCTTTCCGAGAAGAAAAAGGAAAGGATCCCACCTCTTCGTAAAGAGCAATTTCCATTTGAAGAATTTAATAAAAATGTTTATCAACTTCTTCGGTAACGTGTTCGACCCGCTCCTCATCACCCCTCTCCACTCTAGGGATTGGCTATCATATACAAGAAGCCAAAGATCCGAACCAATCGTCTCGACTTTCAAATATTTACAACTCACTAAATTTAATTTTCCGACCACCGGCGAGGAGTTTAGTGTCCCTTTTTTTACTCTTAAAAATGTGTGGTTCCGATTAAAAAAAAAAAAAAGGGAGACGGTTCGTAAATATTGATTGTGAAGATATTTCGTGACTGGAGTGACATCGTCGGACTTATATTCGCTTTAATAACCGCATAGAAGCTTTAACATCACACAAAAGTAATCCTGAAATATTAGTATCGATATCAGAGTTGTTTTGCAGCCATCTGAGTAAACAAGAGCTCACTCCCACCTGGTCATGAAGATGTAATAAAAGTGGAATGTTGTCCTTTGTCTTTTCCGGAGAGTATCCTCCAATAGCTGTCTTGCCCCGGGCTGTGTGACTTTGCCAACCATCAGATTTCTAACCGGACTCCGTCTCATATAACCTCTTTTAACATGGAGATAAACGGATGCTGCTCTCCCGCATCATTATGCAAATGCACCTTTTGATATCCGTAAGGTTCTTCCGACGTAATCTTGCTTCAATCGATGATTTATACCCGTTTCATCATCATCTCTTTACACAGAGGGGGATTCTGTACAACTTAAGATCGCCAAGAAGTAAAGTTCGCGAGGATTATCTTTGCCAATTTGTCGGATAATAAGAATTTACTATCGTTAAGAAACAACAAAAAATATATATATATTATATATTTTAAAAAATAATAGATGATTTATAGCTAAAATTAAAACCTTGTTAAATCCATATAAGCATTAATCAAAACGTTTTCTCACTGATTTGCTTTAAAAAAAAAGAGGCTGATGACGTTGATGTATGGCTCGGGGAAAAATAATTCTGCTTGTAGTTTGAGCAGAAAGTAATTGATTGGGAGCAAGAATTCGTAACCATAACCATAAAGAGGGTTGGGAGATGAGTGCCACACCCAGGCGATGGCACATATCTGTCTTAGCCACTCTAATTAATTTATCCCGTTGAATCAATCGGATCGGAGTTGTTTGGTACCTACCAAGCCAATTACTGCCTACGTTATGGAGGATCTTGTTCAATTGGCGCACGGTGTGGTCCAGATGCGGACCTCCTACGGCTCTTTTGTATGCCACTGTCGATGACATAAGCCGCGGGGCACCTCCATTTACCGATTCGGACACGGCAAAGAATTGCGCGTATCTCCACCGAAACAAAAAAATAAAAAAAAGAAAGAAAGAAATGAAAAGATTAAAGAGAAAAGCCTGTTTGAATCTGTCTGTTGCAGCTTGTCGACGTTTCAAAACTTTGCTACAATTTCGTGTAAAGTAGCGAGAGCTTCATTAAATATAGAAAACGAGTATTCAGCCGTCTGCCTCTTCCTCCTACTTTCTAAACTTTGCTCGACAGGGTGGGTGCGATCGATGACGACGAAACGAGCTCCAGATGGCGACACCGTCGACCAGAGGTAACGGAAGGCGGAGGTAGGCGTTCGACAGTGTCGAGGAAAGGCTCGGAGACACGAGAATGGCAGAGAAGAGAAGAGCGGGATGTCATCCCACTCGGTGGGACGTCGCGCAGAGATCCGTCTGCAAGTCATGACGACTCGAACCGTGTCAAACATGGAACGAAAGTTCAGGCGGTTCCTGAAGAAAGCCTGCTTCTTCTCGGTCATGTGCTGCGGTCTGCTTTGCTACACGTGGCACGTGGCGGTTCGCGGCTTCCGATCCGTGGCCGAATCCAATCCCGGCGAATGGAGACCGGAAGAATACGCCGTCAGGACCTGGTTGCCCAGAGGAATCAAAGAAAGGGTCGACACCAGCTACGAAGATTCAAGACCCGTTGCCAATTGCAGCTGGTATGGAGAAATAATGCACAACAACGTTACCGTCCCCAAACTTAGTCCTCCCAGTAGAAAACTACCGCAGGCGTTAATTATAGGAGTCAAGAAGTGCGGAACCAGGGCTCTTCTCGAATTCCTCAGGGTTCATCCGGACATCAGAGCCACCGGACCCGAAACTCACTTCTTCGATCGCCACTACAAGCTTGGACTGGAGTGGTACAGGTCAGTGTCATATTATTAATTAATTCATTTCCATACATTTCGGCTTATCAATCGAGCTACGTTCTAAGCCACGTAACGTAATTAAAGACGGTGCCGCCATAAGATATTCGCAACGGGTTCGGGTAGAGGTATGTGCAAGAGGAGAAGTGGACAAAGTAGGATGGGTGTAATCTTGGATGATTACAAAGCGATTGAAAGATCTCCCTTTACATAGAAGCCACGAACACGTGCGGTGACACGGAGAACCTCTCTGCGGTGTCTATTGTCGCGTGGAGGGAAACCACGCGCTGCCCCTTCTCCTCTCCACCACTTTCACCCCGCTGCCCCTCTGTTGAGTCTGACAAAGAGAAATTAGGTCGCGAGTGGTCCTATGAAAAACACATGAATTACTACGATTTCGTATTCATCAACCACGCTTAATTACATCATTCTACTGATTAAATCGACGACACTCATGCAGCCACCGTCTCCAAATTTTATTCTTTATATAAATTGACGATCAAAGAGAAGTGTAAAGTGAATCTCCAACGAATTTCTTTCTATTTTCTAAGAGAACAAAAAAGAATTTTTAAGAGTATACTCCTCAGTAATGAACTTAATAAATATATATATATATATACAACCGCATTAAAATCTCTTTTTTAACTGGAAAAAAAAACTAAAAAGATCAATTTATGTCACTTGCAACTGCTTAATCTAAAGTCATTTAAGCGCATTATTCTCTGACTTGGTGGAGAAAAAAATGGCAACATATGCTTTGACCGTTGTAACTGATGTACAGAGTTTAGGAAAGAGAAGAGAGTCGTCAGAGTTTTATTACTGTTAGTCACATCATGGGGAAGAAAGAGGAAAAGAAAATATCCAATTATGAGATGATTAGCCGCTGTTTCGTCACGGAAGAAGCGCTTAGGTATGTTTAGATGGTTTGATGTAAATCCCGTGTTACCGTTGGATGGTTGATCGATCGGGTCGGACCAGGAAATGATTAGATGTGTGACTCGAACCAAGTTGATCCATCCAAGCGTTCACTAAGTACGCCTATCATTTCCTTTTCAGATGTAATACGCTCCTTTGTCGATCCAATCTGTTCGGACATTCGTTACAGGTGATATTGCACTTTGGTCACAACTTTTCACATAAGTTCTTTTTCATAATTGCTTCGGTTTCTCCTCCAATTCCTCTCTCAAATGAATCCTTTAGACTTTCATTTAATTCTTGTAACAAACTTCTGATTTAAATATTAAACCGGAATTTTTCTCCTTTTCCTCCTCCTCCTCCTCCTCCTCTTCCTCCTCTTGGAACCGGTAACAGACTTTACAATTATAAAATCGGCAAAACTCGTGCTGATCCGTGTGCCGAACGGTAGGAAATATAGGAAAAATAAATGACTTCTAAATCTCCTATAAATCTTTTTCTCCTTCGATTCAGGTGAACATTTGCGATTTTCAAAAGTATCGCTACGTCAGCAAGGATTCGGGAGGAGAAAAAAAAAGGGATTTTTTAAGGGAAAAAAATCAATTTTTATTCCGTTCCTTTGATTTAAAAAGAGGAAATTCGTGACGGTATTAATTTTATTATCGGAGTAACGTAACGCATAATCTTCTCTAGTGCCGACTTGGGATAGTAAGAGGCAAGTTCAGCATAAAATTCGGGTTTTGCTTTGATTACCGACAGAATTGTAGAGTTTGAAAAATTCGATAACAGTTACCGGAGAGAAGTCTCTTCCATTCTTCATATAAGACGACGTTACTGGGTTTTTTGTGAAGTTTTTTTCTGCATCTTTTTTTTTACATAGAAGCCATGCACTTACCCAGGTGCAGAGACCTTAACTGACTAAAGTAAGAAAGAAGGGCTGCGAGTGACACGGGATGTTAAGGAAGTGGCTTACAGCAGTCACATGTCAATAGGTTCTCTCCGACTGTCAACTGCAGTTCTCTTCTATTTACATAGTTAGTGGTGGCTAAAGTATCGCAGTATTGAGGTTGAGTGATCCGGTATATCCCTCGGGATTCTATTGGCTCCTTAGAGAATTCGAGCTTCTTCAATTGATGGCTTCTTTCACTCCAGGTTACTTCTTTCTCCAAGTTTGATATTTAATGATGGATTGTGCACTCTCTTAGTTTCGTTTCCTTCTTCTAAATTGAGTTCGAGAGACGTTAGGATTTCAATTTTAAGCTTAAATATAAGGAGAGGGGTGTAAGTTCGTTAATAATGACGGATTGCTTCTTTCGTTGTAGACAACACATGCCAGTGAGCCTGGAAGGTCAGATAACCATGGAGAAGACGCCTAGCTACTACATCACCAAGGAAGTGCCCTCCAGAATCCACAGTATGTCTCCTCTGATGAAGTTGGTGGTAGTGGTGCGCGATCCGGTGACTCGAGCCGTTTCCGACTATACTCAGTCCACTAGCAAGAGGCCCGATACGCCTTCCTTCGAGAGCATGGCCTTCCTCAACGGTAGCGAAGGCTTAGTGGACACGGCATGGAGTGCCATTAGGATTGGAGTTTACGCTCGCTTTCTGGACTGGTGGCTGCAATACTTTCCTCTACAACAGTTTCATTTTGTTAGTGGAGAGACTCTGATACAGGATCCGGCCGGGGAAATGGCTAGATTGCAAGATTTTCTAGGCTTAAAGCGGGTAATTACCGAGAAACACTTCTATTTCAATGAAACTAAAGGCTTTCCTTGTCTAAAAAAGTCGGAGGGTAACGGTAATCCTCACTGTTTGGGTAAGACTAAAGGAAGGACACATCCCGAAGTGTCCCTTTCCACTATACAAAGATTGAGAGATTTCTATCGTCCTTTCAACCTTAAGTTCTACCAAATGACCGGGAGAAATTTCGGTTGGCCCTGATGACTCTACATATCCTGCCTATTATCTTCTTCTGTGCCAATATCTAAACCTCATTAGCATGATACTGCCACCATGTGAGAGGCAACCACCCAAAAATGACCCCATTATTGTTCTCGATTTTTTTACCTCGAGATCTCATCGATGTACAGATCACTGTATAAGAAAAGTTGTACATTAAATGAATGTAGTGGATTATCTTTCTTTTATTTGGATTATCGTGGAAAAATCTCTCCCCCCACCAAAAAATTCGATTAACACACGAAAATCTACCGTAAAATATAATATAAATATAGAAAATGTCGATTGAAATCAATGGGTAGACGTTCGAAAGGTTTAATAATTACATTGTTCAAGATAAATTCCTCTAAACTTTCATTAAGCAGAAAGAAAACTCTTTAAATTGATCCACTCTACACTTAACTTTAGAGGTTTTTCACTCCCAAAATGGGAGATTTCTATCTTTAAAATGGATCATTATATATATAATGATTATATATATAATATATATAATAAATTAGAGACTTTATTTTTGATATATTTTAATTAAAAAAAGGTTTGCCACGTCAACTAATGAAGTCTTTATAATTGCCTATTTTCGGAGATCGTTATTGGCTTTAGAGGTTTTTACTTCTGCTAATGGTTTACTTTTAGAGACGCTATCCGAAGCTTTATATTTAGAAAACAAAAGTCTAAAAGTTTCTAATTTTAGAAGAGAGAAAAGTTAAAAGTTTCTATTATATAACAATCAACGTTTTAAATACCTTTTACGTTTCTCGATAAATAGGAACCCATTAGTGTATGAGTGGATAAAACCGCTAAGCACCGGTTACGGGTTCGCACCTGACCAACGAGCTGTTCACGTGGAATTTAGTGTTTTCTTCCCGTGTTTAGCATCTAAATAGGGGCTAAAATCCCCATTAAAACCACTAAACACCGGTAGTTGATCGCGGGTTCGCGCCTCACCGACGAACTGGCCGCGTGGAATTTAGTATTTTCTTCACGTGTCTAGCACCTAAATATGGGCCACTTTTCCCACAGAAATATATGAGCCAGTTTTCTTTAGTATTTAGCAGCTAAATAGGGGCCACTTTCCCACAAAAACACCTAAACACGAGCCAGTTTTCTACAGTATCTAGTACCTAAACTCGAGCCATTTTTATACTGTATCTAGCACCTAAACACGAGCCAGTTTTATACAGTATCTAGCACCTAAACTCGAGCCATTTTTATACTGTATCTAGCACCTAAACACGA
This sequence comes from Centruroides sculpturatus, assembly GCF_000671375.1. NCBI lineage: Eukaryota > Metazoa > Arthropoda > Arachnida > Scorpiones > Buthidae > Centruroides > Centruroides sculpturatus. Next base: position 196,249 of record NW_019385058.1, on the reverse strand, counting down.
GCCATTTTTCTACAGTATCTATCACCTAAACACGAGCCATTTTTATACAGTATCTAGCACCTAAACTCGAGCCAGTTTTCTACAGTATTTAGCACCTAAACAGGGGTCACTTTCCCATAGAAAGTCTTTCCTCCAGGCACCCCTTTCCTAACAGATCGAGCTAGTGTTACGTGGCCTCACATCATCAATTCCATCTAATCATCGAACAGAGACAGAGACATAGGAGATTCTTAATTTACAACAAATATAAGTCTAAAAATTCCACAAAATAGTATCTTCTAGTTCAGAAAAATAAAATCCAAACATTCGAAAAATAAGTTTAAAACCGAAATAAGAAGAATTTTCAGTGGATGATATGAGTTTTATTAAATAAAACTGCGCTAGAATAAACAGCGATATGTTACAATTGCCTCTCTCATTAATGATAATTTGTGTCGTCAAGATATTTACAAAGCCGAGAGAGAGAGAGCAGCTTAGCATTGACAAGCTAATTCCCGAAACGTCATTCGGTTATCGCCATGTTTAATTTAACAGTCTGAAGCTTTAATTAACAGTCGCCAACCTCATCAAATATGTTTCGCTCTCTTCCATTTTGCACCTCTTCGCTATAACTTTCGACCGGGATTAGCACTTTGGGATTAGCCATAAGATCATTAAAATCCCCGACAGAGGAAAAACCACTATTAAAGAGGCATCGATTCGGTTCAAAAGGGGAGCGAGGAACCAAAAAAAAAAATAAATAACAAACTTTAAGGATATAATTACGAGAAAGTCGTTCCTTTAATCGAAATCTTCTTCAGTTTTTGAGGGAGACCATTAATGTAGGATACGTATCCTGGTGAATATACGGATGCGTAATTGTTACAGAGGGAATATATGATAATCCCACGCTTTATCTGACGTCTACATGTATCCATTCTGATCAATATAGGAAAGTTTGGCCGGCAATACCATTTTCCAAACTGTAGCACGTGACTGGAAGAGAAAATGATGTATTTTTGTTGTAAGATACGCTGTGATTACAGTTTTTCCATCCGTTTTCTTTTCGTTATCGATTGTTTCCTGCCGCACACACCCATATATATATATATATATAACTCTACAATTCAAACTTTGCGCCGCTTATTTGAATGGAGAAACCATCACGAGATTGGATGAGGGATGGATGCGGCTTTAGATGAATAGAAATCCGAAACGTGCGATTACTCGTATCTCGTATATTTATACGTCCGTGCCACGCCGTAACTATTTTATTATGAAATTTAATTAAAAAAAAAAAAAAAGAGTATTATAGAAGAGGAGAAAGAAGAAAGATGGCTGGCAGCAGGACGTCTGTAAAGCATTGACCGAGCGAAAAGCAGAGACATGGTAAGTCCCGTGATTAAGAGCGTGAGCGTGTGGTAGTCTTGTCACGTTTAAGTTTGTCACAAGTTTCTTCTTGCGGCGGCTGTATTGACGAAAATGTCACATCGCCATCGACTCCCTACAGAGTCGCCTTAATTCTAAATCTGGGTGCCGCATTTCTCTCTTTCTCTCTCTCTCTCGTCGTCCAGAATGCTACTGACTATCAAGCGTGTATGGCCATCGATCCTCAAATATCCTATTTATTTTTTTATATATTCTTATTTTTTTTAAACCTCGAGACGGTGGAATAAAACAAGAGGCAACGGAGGTGTAGTGGAACTTAAAGATGGAAGAAGAAGTGGAGGATGGGAGAGGCAAAGTTAGACTAGAATTTATCTCGGTCTTTATTGGAGAGAATTGTAAACTCGTCTGAGCTTCTATTATCTTTAGCAAACAGCGCTTAACCGTCTTTTGTTTATCAACTAACTCGCTTTGCATTTAAATATATTCTGGGCATAAAAGGATTTCCTCATTTCTGCCGCTCTTCGTCGTCCCTTGCAAATGACGTCTGACGTTATAACGCCATTCCTAATAAGAACTCTGATAGGATAAAAACGGGATTGAACTTTGAAATCCACTAATAGCCGTTATAATTGCATTAATCTATTGAAGGTTCTTAGTAATTAGATTGAAGCGACGACACAATGCATTTATCTAGGTTCTTTGTAATTTTCTGACGGGTAAAAGACATTCAAAAGCTGTGTGCAAATCTTGCAATCGGGTCAATAGACTAAACAGACTTTAATGATTAATTAAATTGCAGGATTTCGAAAGGAAGGAAAGAAACCATCTGAACCGAGTTAAACCGTTAATAAAAGAAATTCAAAGCATATTCTCTCTATTCTTAAGAGATTATCCACTTAAGGGAGCATCGATTTCAGTTGCCAGTTGGTTTTTCATTCTCGCCATCCCCGAGAGACAATGACCCGGTGACATCTTGTCTTTTAGCAGCAATTCTCCCAAAACGTACTCTTTTGTCAACTCTGATTGACTCCAGCATTTACCACTCACCTCCTAAATTGATGATAGGAGTGCATTTTTTTCCCTCCTCGTCTCTCTCTCTCCTACCCTTAATCTTCGTCTTTAATTTATGCTTCCTTCCAGAAGGAGATGATAATTAAAGAGCTGAGAGGCATTCAATTAAACGGTATTGTCGGAGGAACGAACAAGAACTGAAAAAACTATTAGCAGAGAATAGGCCATGCGTTTCTTTGGTCATTACAACTTTCTCTTGTACGTCGTTGATAAACGGAGACGAGAAGAAAAGAAAAACCTATTCTTTTCATCGCGATAACGCTTTTACTACTGATTAATACCTTAAATCTCCAATTTCCTTCTTCTAACCATATCTAAAATTGTAATTTTCTGTTTAGTCTCGACAAAACGACAAAGCCTTTCTCTTATTATTGTTTCTAAAGATGATTAATCATCATCGCAAGATACGGGATGCAAACCATTCTCTTTTAATTGGTCCTGGGAGAAGCAATCGTGGCCTAAAAATTGTCGATAAAGCTTTAAAATACTTCAAAATGCCACATTTTTCCCCTTTCTTTCTAATTCTGTTCTACGTTACGACCATCTTAATGGTGCCTTTCTTTCACTCGTTTTTATAAACCTCGCTTCCAGGCAAACTTTAGTAATTTATTCGAATGTGCACAAAAGCATCAAATTGGCCAGCAATTATTTTATACTCATTAGAGAGAGAGAGAGAGAGAGAGAGAGAGAGAGACGAGCGCGTGTTGGTCCCCTTTTTTATAGCAGATAAAAATCCACAAGAGTTATGTCGCTGAGCATTTCTCCTTCTCCTCATATTTTATCTTCCACGTCTGTTTAGTGCAATCTGCAAAATGATTCCTTTTTAAAACAAAACCTTCTTTCTTATCATTTTCAATTTGGCATCTTCCACTGAGAATTTCACAGATTCTTCTTCTACTTCTATGAATTTAAACTCTATTTATTGGGGTCAATATTTGGGAGTCGATAGGTATACTCAAGACCGCTTCTCTTTCTCTCGGTATCCGGTTTAGATAGCAATTAAATGGAGATAAGTGTCATTTGCTCAGTTCTCAAACAATCTGCAAACTGCAATTAAAACCGGAGTAGCTGTATTTACTAAAGTCAACAGGATACAAAATGACCATCTGTGTCGACTAACAAAGAGAAACTCGTGAATAGTAATATAGATAATGACGAGTCATTATCATCCTCATCACCATCTTCCAATATGGCATCCCTATATTTGTTGGATGTAATTTACGACTTTTAGGCATCACCTCGGTGGCAAGAATACCTGAGGGAATCCTCCTAACCTTCTAATTCGATTTGTTCTTCTTTATTGGTGATGTGATTGCAACTGTCTCCTTTCTCACCGTTTCTAACGTCGTAGAATTTAACGAGAAATAATTGTTTATAATTGTAGAAGATTCTTAAAGACGGTAGTATCTGTCGATTTTATGCTTGATAAAAAGATTGAAGATAAGTTATTTATGGATGCGGTTTTCCTTTTTATTGTTATCGACCAAAACCTCATATAATAAAGCGGCTTTAGGAGGAAGAAGAAGAAGAGATGCATCATAATTTGCACGCTTTACTTATGCGGCGCCGACAATAGCATCTTTATCAATATTAAAATTGCTAAAAAGTAAAAAAGAAACTTTAACGTTTCTCTAAGTTAACTTAACAAGAATACAGTGAATTAATGTATACACACAAATCTGTATTTTTGGAATTTATATCCAGATAAAAAAGGATAATAAATAAAAGGAAACTGTCCCATCGCTCAAAAATAACATTGTGTAGATGAAAATTGTAGATATAACCAAACTATAAAACATATTTCATAAGAAATGCAGTTAAACTTTCGGATATAGCAACTAAAAGAGGGGGACATCCATCCGAAAAAGTAATGTTTTTGCTCTCTGGAAGAAAAGAATTTCCATTAAAGTAATGAGGTGCGTCCATTTTGTACAATACTGCAGCAAAATACCTTATTTTTTTCTTCTTCTTTTTCTTCTTTTATCTTACAGGCAAAATAACTCTAGCCCCGGTAAACAACTTTTCTCCTTTGCATCCCGGAGAGGTCAAGGGTCATCCAGCTGCCTAACCGTATTTAGAAGGCAGCAGCTGTATAAAACAGAGACTAAAAAGGAGAAAAAACATAGCATAATTGAGTAAGAAAAGATAAAAAAAAAGAAGAAGAAGACTGCACAAAGAGTCTGTGTTGAAAGAAAAGATAAAAAAAAAGAAGAAGAAGACTGCACAAAGAGTCTGTGTTGAAAGTTAATTACTTTGACCTCCTATAAGAAGATGAAGGCTGTATTCTATTTTTTCTAATTCTTCTTTATATATCGATACTTATATTTAACAGAAATTGCAGAATTAAACTTTTAAATTTTTGAAAATAAAGTTAGGAAGAAGAGAAGGGGAAAAAAAGACTTTTAGGAACTGTTTAAAAAACCGATCGAATGTTTGGTTCTTTTGTCTGTAAGGAACCTTTTCAAATTCAGTTGGGAAGTGATAATGATGGTCGAATGTCGTAGCTATAATGGAGAAGAGGTAATATAAAGGCGAAGTTTTTTTTTTATATCGGACGAAAATCATTTTAAGAAAGTCAAGAAAATCTTTTAGATTCGGAAAGATATCATCAAACAGTGGAAGATGCTGGAAAAAAACGGTGGAAAGAGTGCATAAAAACAACTTATTCCCGGTATATTCGGAAAGATGATGACATTCGGTATTTAAAGGGTGATGAAAAAGGAATGGAATCACCTTTCCGCTTGTCTAAGAATTAAATCAGCAAACGGTAATTAACCATATTCTTTTTTTACAGATTTAAGTTGCCAAAAATAGATTCAGTTGACTTTTTTTTTCCTCTTTTCTATCAATCTCTTGATATTAGTAGAGTAGGAACTGTTCTATTTTCGATGTCAGTAACGAAATCTTAGGTTTCTGACAGGAATTGGCAATTATAAAAGGAAAAGTGAATGGAGCTTGTGCAAACCATCAAAGTGTAATTAAGCAGAGAGACAAACGAGCTCCTAAATCTGTTTTATCCTGTCTGTGAACGGGTCGTTGTTTCGCTTGACAGCTACAAGAATACGTAAGAGGGAAAGTATGTCAGGACATTTCTTTTCTTCACTCTCGGCTCGTCCCCGAGGAGTTCCTCCCATTTCTAAAAGGTATGAGTTCTCTTTAAACCGCAACTCGGTCCAATCTGTTCTCCTCAAACTTCTATCTGCTTTCGTCTTTAATCCCTGATAATAATTGGTTAAGACACTGGCAAACTTTTCAATTTTAACCTTTTAGATGGCTTTTCTATCTTGTAAAAGGATTTATTGTACCTTTTTCTATCCCCCAAAGTATCATTTAAAGTTTTAAAATAACAAAAGAAACGAACGTAGTAGAAGAAATTTATTAGTTAGATTATCTCGAGTATCTTTAAGAAGTCACACTAAAAAATGAGATAGATGTATATATACATACATATTATTTTTTTAAATAGAGATCAGCTGCTTAATTGTTGGAAAAATGGTTTTTGCACTCATTAGCTATCTAGCAACAGATGTGCGGCTCTTAATCAAAGCATAATTGGAAGAATGGCATCATTAATCGATAAGGGAACAAAAAGAGAACCTTTTATACAATGATATATATCAGCCTTATGCCAAAAAATGGATGCCAAATTATAGTAAGCGTTAGAAAGGAGAATTAAATGGAGAGCAGATGTGAACGTCTAAATTGCAGTTTTTCTTTCCATCTGCTATTACAAATCGGCATCTATCGTCACTACTATTTAATTTATGAAAGGTGGAGAAAGATAAATCAGTCAGAAGGAGTGAGAGGGGTCGTTCCTATAAATTTGTAGGAGCCTGATTTATATTGCTATACCTTAATACCTGGATCTGGGAATATGAACTGTAATCTGGGACTAACATTCGATCAATCAGGGAGATAGGCAGTTCTGTCATCTCCTCGCCTTTCTGTCCGTTTGTCAAATGGGATGAATGATTGTCAATTCAGCGAGTCTTGTTCCGGGATTTAGCTAATGTTTCTCTACGCGCTTATAGCCGAGGGCAGGTGTCCTTCCAGTGGTCATCGCTGGCGACAAATCCTTAGGAAAGAAGAAAAGAAGGTGAGCTGGATACACCGAATCTCCTTAACTGAATATACACTTCTTTTTTTCTCTCAAACTTTAGCCCGGATCTGACATAACAGATCGATTCCTGTTTTACCTTCCACCAACGGATGGCGTTGAAAGACTCTTTATGTATCTAAGCTGATTTACCTTAAAATGTCATTTCTGTCTTTTCCTCTTTTACATTGGAAATTTCTCTTAAGGTTAACTGCTCTGTTCTTCCTTTAAAATTCTATTTTTACTTTCCAGTTTACTGATAAACATCTCTCTCTCTCTTTTTATATATGAAAAAAAAAACATTTCCAAATAACCGAGAGACCACACACAAACACACGCATATAAACCAATAATTTTTTTTCTATTTTTTTCTTTTTTAAAAGGGGAAGTGAGATATTTTTAATCAAATTTGTTCATTTTTGTGTTATTTCTGAAGAAGGTGCTACTTTTGCTGGTGTAAAAGATGTGCAAACAGCGTTAATGAGATTTTCCTGACGGTTGTTCTTGATCTTTTACTTAATTGGATTTAATGAAGACGCTTTGGTTAAGAAAAAAAAACCAGAATCGGAAATGATTTTACTTTTTTTTCCTCCCTCCAACACACACACAAAAAAAAATGATTAAATTAATTCAAAGAAATCCCATTTGGGAGGCAAGTTTCGTGTTTATGATATTTGTTTGATGCGAAAAATCTTTATACAGTTTGCTTCGTTTAATCGTTACATTAATAAAAGTTTAATTGAAGGAAATTTCCGTCGAACGTTTCTCTAGCCTGAACTACAAGACTTTTTTTTTTTATTGATCTAAATAGGATAGATTGCATTATTGATCCAAATAAGCAATCTCTTTGGTTAACGTCAGTTATCATTATATCTGCCAGCGTAAGACCAATTGGTTCAATAAGTACTGCCGGATCTACCGATAATAGCAGCTAGAGAATAATAATTATCGAAACGAACGACACTTTAATAATATTTAAGTTAAAAAATAAAAATAAAAAAAAGAAAACTTCAAAATCGCACCACCATATTTTAATCGTTAGATTAAAAAAAACAAAAGAAGAAAAAGTCGATAGCCCCTGTAAATCATTCTTCACCGCTCGGCTACAGAGTTAAGCAGAGAAGCCATTTACAGATAATAATTATCGAAACGAACGACACTTTAATAATATTTAAGTTAAAAAATAAAAATAAAAAAAAGAAAATTTCAAAATCGCACCACCATATTTTAATCGTTAGATTAAAAAAAAAACAAAAGAAGAAAAAGTCGATAGCCCCTGTAAATCATTCTTCACCGCTCGGCTACAGAGTTAAGCAGAGAAGCCATTTACAGAGAATAACGACTGAATCGAGATATATATTATAATTTTAACAATAATTTCGTCTGTGATCTTTATAGTGGAGGTTTTTAAACGTTTCTTTTTTCTTCTTTTATTATTTATAAGACACGATTTACGTTTTAGGCATTCCTGGATGGTTGATTAAGCACATCTGTTGTAGGGGCATCTCTTACGATATTAAGAAGTATTGATTGGTAAAACAAAGAAAGAATAATAATAATAATAATATATATATAGAAAAAAAAAGTGATACAGAGTTTCGAGACGTCATAAGTATCAATAACGGTCGGGAGCATAATCTAGATATATATCTCTCATTGAAATAACCGTTATCTGTATTTTACGGTAATTTAAGTCTAAATTATTGTCTCTCTGCCAATTGAAGATAAGAATGCATCGTCACAGTTCCAAAACTTTAAGTCCTTCCGGCCCATATTCCGTTAAGCGGTTGCCACAACTGTCCGAAATTTATGTAAAACTCCAAGATCAATAAAAGGAGGATTTCAGTCGAGGAGATTGAAGCGTTAAATATTTGCTGCACTCACAATAAGAATTTTTCATTCGTCCTTCTTCCTTCCTCCCCCCGTATTCTCATCTTCACATCGCTCCGATATCGGTGACTGAGGTGTTTTCGAGGGTCGAAAACGTAAATAAAAACATCAATAGAACAAAAGGGATGCAATTATTTATAAAAGACGACAGAGGAAGAGAGAGAGAGAGAGAGAGAGAAGGATCTAAGGAGGAAACGTAGAGAGTAGAGATAAAGTATCCAACGACTCGATCGTTTATCTTAACGACTTGTTCATCAACTAAAATCTTCAAAAATCTCATTTATTTTCTAGAAACATGCTAAAAAGACCCGAGAGTTACTTTTGTTAAGTAAGGATCAATGTGGCATGAATTCATCATGCAGTCAGCCTATAACAAACGAAAAAGTCGTTGAGTGCTTATTCATGTAGCATACAGATGTCGACAGAATACATTGGACAAAGATTTTAAGTAGAAAAGCATTCCGGCGATTTTTTCTTTTTTCTCTTAGGCAAAGAAGGGGATGCGGTTATTTATGAATTTCCATTCACCAGATGTCGTTCTTTACCGCTTTAGGCGTGTTGACGTCATCAAATTCGAAACCAAGTTACGTCTTTGACGTCACGATTCGAACCCCCTCCGCTATTTTTCCCAGTAAAAAGGAATTCTTTAGCATCTTGCTGGGTTAACAAAATTGCTGCAAGATAATATATATATTTTTTTTCGATATTTTATCCTATCATAAAAGCTAAATTTCAATTTAAATCAATAAAAAAAAAGGCGCTACCGATATTTTTTAATCGATATTCCTTAGGTATTTGAGAGAATTCGCTCATAAAAATTTTATAGAAATGCACTACTTCTACATATTTCAAAAGATATATATATATATTTATATTATTTAAAATCAATTCAAAAAAATTTTAATCCTGAATAAAAGCAATTTTCCATTATGTAAATGAATAGAAATAGATGGTTTCTTCTACCAGAAAATATTTTTTTTTTCCCCTTAAAATGATCCGTTTTAGGGAATTTATTACTCCTAGAAAAGGGAATTTTTGATCAAAAGCAACACAACCGATAATAACGCGAGATGGTCAACCATAAACAAAGCAATAACTGTAAAAATACTTCTTATATACAGTTACAAATGTAAAATTTCATCGTTTCAACAGCATATTTTCCTCCCTTTTTTAACATCACAATCGAAGAGGAAAAGTTAATAACCATTAAAGCTAATTAAAACCCGTCTTGAAACAGCCGATCTCTTTCATTTTTCCAGATAAAAATCCCGAAAATTGCAACCGGAAATTCGCCAACTAATGAAGCCGTTTGGCCGGAAGTACGTCATCCGAAATAGGCTAATTTTACGTCATTATAAATGTAATATTATCGTTAAAAATTTCCTTTTATTTCCAGTTAGGGATTCTAACGATAACGTATCCTCCGCATCCAACCAAAAGGAAAAACAAAAAAAAACCGATATGGAAGACGGATTTTTATCCGAAATGAGCATGTTCAGGATTTATAATTGGTAAAAAAAAAAAAAATATATAATCCTACGTCACCGAACTCTTCCGTAATCCTGAATTATGAGAGCTTCGACCGGAAATTACGTAGCAATTCCACTATAGAGCGCGTGGATAATTACATAACTGGGATATTCCTCCAAAGATTAAAAAAAAGGGAGGAAAATTAAACAAAAGGAAAAGATAATTTCTAACTTACCTTCGTGCATTTGTCACTGGAGGAGAGTTTCCACTCGCGAAGTGATTATCCAGTTCTAAAAAAGGATGGAGGAAACTGATTTAAATATATTTTTTTTAAACTTTTCTATTTATTTAAAGAGGAATTGCAGCAGTGACAGCTTCATTGTGATCTTGTGTGTTAACTAGTCTTGGCTTCTGACTTTGATTGACAACGAGTAGATAAACTACAGAAAACGGTCCGAGTGTGCTACAGGACAATAGAACAACGGAAATAGGTCTCTTGTGTTTTGCTAGTCTTCATGTTTTATGGATACGAACTCCAGTTCTATCCACTACAACTACAATAGAAGAATGGTTAAAGAAAGAAGCGGCTTAACTTTCATTTTTTTACAATCTCCAACAGCTCCCCAGTCAAATACTTTGCCTAACACATTATAAAACTTTAGTTTTGCAACTCCTCTTAATCGTTCTTTTACTTCTAAACGAATAATAAAATATATAAAGAAAAAAAATATTTATTTGATTAATGGAAGAAAGTCAAAAATTTACATTTTTTATTTTTCAAAAAATAGAATTTAATTATCGAGATTTATTCTCGATAAAATAAAAATCGCAGCGTGTTTAAATGGAGTTTTGGAAGCTGGAGTTGTGGAGTTATGAGAGAAAGGGGGGAATCCCAAGAGTCCAATGATGTTCTGTTCTACATGCTCTTCTCAGACTTGTTCACATTTACGTCACAGTTGTTGTTGTAAAAGCTAAATTGTGATCGGAGAGTTTTGCCGTTCGGCAAACACGACGTCATCTATAACAGCATCTCTATCATCCTCTCCAGCCGTAAATAAAACCAAGAAATCCTCAAGAAAAACATTCTTCCTTTAATTATACCCATAATTAAACCGTTAGAACTTAGAAAAGGAGGATATTTTTTTAAAATATATTTTATTTTTTTCCTCCTCCTCCTCTTCCTCCTCGGCTATAGACAGCTTAACCGTTAATTAATGTTAGCTAATCAAGATTTAGCACATGGTCATTAATGGATACTTTTAATTAGAAGGATTTTCTTTTGTGTTAATATTTGACTTCATCGATTCTTTACTGTTAATAAGGTATAATTAACGACGTCTTTATGAGAATTTGAGACGAAAAGGGCGCTAAACAGAGACATCTGACGAGTGAAAAATGAGGAAAAATTTTTATTATTATTATATAATTTTTATTCATTGATATTTTAAACATCTGTTTCGAATTTTATAGAAAATGGCGTTAGCTCTCGATTGGAAACAAGATCTCGTTTCTTGATCGGTGACATTAATGAGCTTAAAACGGAAATGATCCCAGATTAATTATCTGTTAGTAAATTATTATCGTCACTTAACGGCCCTTTATGGTAACGAATCTGTCTCACCTTCCCTATAAAAATCCTTAATATTTACACTTTTCGCTCTATAAACTACTCCACTAAATATATTAAAGCTCGAATTTACGTAAATTTAATCTAATAAAAATTAAATCGCAACACTTTAATGGATAAATGTAAAAATATTCATGAACAAAGCGATTTTTCTATGAAATATTACACAGTAATTTTCTTCAATTTACTAATTTAAAACTTTATTTCTACGTTTTCTTATCGCGGATGCTTCAAAAACGTCATGGCAATAATATGAAATTAATTTGTTATGCCGGATTTATAGTGGAGGGTTGTCCTCTGAGTAATTCTCCATTCTATTGTGGTCCTCTCCAAAAAAAAAAAAGTATTGCCTCACTGCCCCTGCCGCAGTCATGGCGCACCTCTGTATAGTGGATAAAACCACTAACACTGGTAGTTTGGTCGCGGGTTTGCGCCCCACCAACACGTGGAGTTTAGTGTTTTCTTCACTTGTCTAACACCAGTTTCACATAGAAAATCCTCCCGTGAGGCATTCCCCTCCTTCAAGTGTCTAACACCTAAAATAGGGACCAGTGTCACACAGTCTTCTAGTGAGGAATTCCCTCTTTATCCATTCTTTTCCACGTGTTAATATTTTTTTAAGCTTTAATAAGTTTCTAATTTTTTCTGTTCGTTAATTCGAGGGATAACTGATATTCTGTTTATATAATTACTTACCTTTTTTTTACTGATTTAAGTTTGCCTAATTATTATTATTATTATTATTATTTAAGTATAAATGGAGATTATAATGTAAATGTATAAACCCATTACAATTTAAACTTGCTGTTAACTGAGAATAAAAGATTTTCTGCCACATTTTTATTTCTCAAAATTAAAAAAAAAAAAAATATTACATAAAAAATGTTGACAGAATTCTAAAGTTTTATACAAGGAATATTTTTATAAACAGTGGAAGAGAAATTCAATAAGAGCAAATATAGGATTTCAATAAAAATCAAATATAGGATATGTTTTGTAATGTATTAAAAAAATACTAAAAACACTGCATAAAATTTACATAAAAGTTTTAATATTTAAAAAGATTTATATACAGAGTTTTAAAAAATTTACAGCAAAGATTCTGTTTTATATAATATAAATAATAATGAAAAGATTTTTTATTTTACTTTAAATTTGAGTTTGTAAAAAGAATTTTTCTTTAATCTAACAGGAGATTATTACTGGCAGAAAATCTTGTTTGTAATGAATTCATTTTCAATATAAATGTTCATTTACATTAATTTTAAATGTAATTTTTAGATAGAATAATATTAAACTTGTCAGAAACACTTGTTATATCTTTATTGTAATCCATAAATAATAGAATGGTTGCATAATTAATTAAGATGGAGTCGAAGTTTGGAACGAATCGTAGATATTATTTTGTTAAAACTGATTGCCAATCGGTCCGTCTGCATAACAAATACCAATCTATAAAGCCGACGGAGGGGCGTTTCTCGCCCTTTGACTTCTGCATTCGCAATGTCGGGATATTAATATCTTTATTTGAGAAAGACCGGAATTAAGGTTAGAAATATTTTCCAAAGTTAAAATAAGTTTTACGAGACTGCAGACAGAATTATAATTGTTTTGATTAAACTGGAGAACTAGTTNTTTGATGAGATACAGAAATGCAACTCACAAGTTATCTGCCTCCTAGGAAGACTTTCTGTGGGAAACTGGCTGCTATTTAGGTGTTACACATGTTAGAAAACTCCATGTTGCTAGCCTATTGGTCAAGTACAGCACAATGGTCAAGTACAACACCAGTGCTTTTCATTTACATATATTTATTTCTACTAATTGATATCACCTTGATATCGCTCGACTGAACTCTAGAAACTTCATTCTAATTGTGGGCAATTTCTCCGATTATGACCTGAAAAAATTAAACAGAATTATAATTAATTTTTTAGAATTTCTTATACGGATGTGACGGATACAAGCGAGACAAAACTTTACCCTCTTGTCCACATATGCTGCACTTTCGTTTCTTTTTTACTTTTTCTGGAACTCGACTGTTTGACGACTTGTCGTTATTTTCTATAACATAAAACAATGTGTTAAAATGATAAAATACTAAATTTAATTAACATTTCTTTCCTTAAATATTTTATTATACGTTTAATAAAGAGCAATTTAATAAATATATTTACGTAAGAACGAATTGAGAGAGGTCTGACTCGACGGTTCTTCGGCCCACTGGAAAAAATTGCATCCGTTCTCTCTAGACTTTGAACACACGTAAAAATGCCTACCCTTATTTTGACCTTCTTTCTGGACGATTAACCTAAATTACACAACATGTTTATAAACAAATAAATATTATTATAAAATACTTTATAATCAACTTGCATTTTTGAATAAAAATAAATCAATAGAAAGTAAATTTTCATCGAAAGAGACTATTAATTTTAATGATAATATTGTAATTTCACCTGGGGATGTAATAAACAAACTTTAAGTTTGTTCAAAATTTGACGAAGTCGATATTTTGACAAGTTTTGCAGTTACGAGATTAAAGTAATTCTTGAAAATTCTTTCGGCTCGTAAATATTATAATATTTATAACAGCTTTTCTTGCATAATCGAAGAATAAATTAAACTTGTTAATAGTTTATTCAGTTTATTATAAACTCGATCAATCAAATTAGAATAAAAAGACTTGCAGACAAAGTTGAAGATAGTCTTAATATTTATATAATCATCTTTATAATTTATAATTATTACAATTATTTTAATTATAAGTAAGTCATATATTTAAAAGAAAAAATGAAAAGCTTAGTCGAAATTAAATAATTCCTGTATTCTTTTAATGTATTTTCAATTTATATCATCATTAACGTTGAACAGAATTTTCAACCTTCCGTGGAATTTATATAGATTTTAATTGTTTTATTTAACTCATATAATTATTATTTAATTTCTTAGCTTTATTTTATTATATTATAAAAATATTTATTTTCTAAAATAAATATAAAGAAGCGTATTATAAATAAATAGAATAAAATTATATTACATTATTATTCTTTATTCTATTCCAAAATTAAATTTACACTACATTTATTTTCACATAATTTCTATTTTTGTCACATTCAAAAATAAAATTCGATTAAACAAAATTATAAAATAGAAAAATAAGCCAGAGCATTCAGCCATTAAAATGATAAAAAGTGTCTTTTGGAATTTTTAAAATTGTGCGCCCCTTTTTTAAAATAAAAGAATGCAGAAATATTTTAAAATATTCTAAATTTTACTAAACAAAATTACTTTCTGCCCCCTTTTTTAGATTTGTTTTATTGAATATTCATATCTTTTGCATTAATAATATTTCTTAAAATTTCTATTTAATTTCTTTAAATTTAATTACTTTGTTGTCGTCACTACATTTTCAAATTTCACTTCTTTTTATTTAATGCCAATTTAACAACAGTAGTTACTTTTACCCCGAAATATTGTAACATCGCTGTTAAATTCTTTTCCAAATTCCCTGCATCGCTGTGGTATGTCTTAGGAACACGCATTAAAATAAAAAATGAAAAAATTATAATCTACAATAGAAATAATTATTCCAGCTATTACTTGATATGGTCAAATAATATAACAGTAAAATATTTTATCGCTCTAGAAATTAATTCAAACCAAAAAGCAATATAAATACATGGTGTCCACTTACACATCTGCCCAGGGGCAAAAGTGGTCTTTCCAGCATTACTCAAGCGTATGTGTGGTGCGTGCTTGTTTCGATGGTAAAATAATCAATACTTAAATATCTATCAGCATCAAAAGATTTATTCATTTAAAAAATGCCACGCTGATGATGATAAATGCATTCGGTAAAATAAAAGAAATCGTTTGACAAAAAGGACGCATCAGATTCTCCAGACTTAATTCCTGTGGATTTTTCCCTGTGAGATATCTAAAAGTATTGCTGTATGATGCGCACCCAGCAGTACCGTGTCTTGTTGGCAAACTAGAGAGGCTCGTGAAATGGTGATACTGATGGAATGCTACATGCCATCCATAATGACACATTCAACCATCTACGTCTCCCTATTTCCACTGAAGACAGTCATTTTGAACATGTTCTATAACAAAATAAAGCTAATGTTTTCATATCAATTTTTTTTATCCTTTACAGTCAGAGACCATTTATATGTTATGCTAGATCATCTTAGATTTCCTTTGGTTATTTTACCACCGGAACAAGCACGCATCATACGGATACATTTACACAATGCTAAACAGTATTTTGTCCTTGGATAAATGTTTAAATGGACATCCTATATAAGTATTTTTAACATTTCAATTAAGGTTTAGTTCAGTTTGATGAGATACAGAAATGCAACTCACAAGTTATCTGCCTCCTAGGAAGACTTTCTGTGGGAAACTGGCTGCTATTTAGGTGTTACACATGTTAGAAAACTCCATGTTGCTAGCCTATTGGTCAAGTACAGCACAATGGTCAAGTACAACACCAGTGCTCAATGGTGTTATACACTTTATAGGCACTGATAGGCATTTTGATTAAGATATCAGATAATAATACAGCATTTAACTATTGCTGCAATAAGACTATACATTATTTGACTTTTGTTGTATTGTGCATTTTTAAATGCAGAGAAACTCATTCCGATTTGCAATTATTATTATTTTCTTGTAATTTGGTCTGCAAGATTTCCAGATCTTATTTCTACTTTTTCTAGCTTCAGGATTATATTACAGAAATATAGTGGTACCTCAGGATACGAACTCCCCAGCATACAAAATTTTCAGGATACGACATGAAATTTGAACATATTTTTGTTCCACGATACGAACAAACACTCACCATACGACGTTACATTAGTTTGCAGCGCCATTTTTTATTCACTTCTGTTCATCGATCTCAGTACGTGTGTTTGCTTCGTCGTGGAAGGATCTCGCTCGATAAAGGAAATCTTGAGGTATTAACAGAAAGAGACTGATTTTATTGAAAAGAAACATCCCGAAAAGGTTCACACTGGTCATATTGCTGCTCGGAGTAATGACATTTTGTCTAAGTCATTTTAGAAACATTTTAAAAAGTAGGCAAAGCCAAACCTCTTTGGACAGATATTTTACCAAGCAACCTCTATCCAGTGAAAGTACTGGTGGAAGTGAAGGAAAGAAAGCAAAAAGTAGTGAATAAAAAAATATATATATATAAACATCCCAAAACATTATTTATATATATATATAAAGCAACACTAATTTTTTTATCTTCTCTAAGTTATTTTTAAGTTATTGTTACATTATGTTATGTAAATTAAGTTTTAGTATCATTTCCCTTCTCTCTCTCTTCCGCCACCAGTTTACACCTACACCGTTGTCTATCCTCAAAGATAAAGTGCAAATAAAACTACATTTTTTTTATCAATTATTATTCTATTATGGTTATTTATACATTTACAACTACAAAACGCATTTTTCAGTGTTTTCCTTACTATAGTTATTTTTTTTAATGTACTACTTAGCTTTAATTTGAGTGTGTTTTTCGTGTTGGAACGAATTATTTGGTTTTACATGTAATCGTATGGGGAAAAATTATTCACCTTACGACATATTCATGATACGATCTCAGTTTCGGAACGGATTAATTTCGTATCCTGAGGTACCACTGTAGTTGGAAATAAACATATTTCAAGTTTAAAAAAAATCTACAACAGGAAGTAGCTGTTCAAGCAGATATGCATAAAACCACTGTTTATAATATTGAATATTTGTTGATTGTTCAAGGGAAAAATGACAGACATGCAAAGTCAAATGAAACCTATATTTTGAGTAGATAAGTATATTTATGAATAATGAATAAATGCTGAATTTGTAAACATACTCTGTATTCATGTGTTTTTCCTTAAATGCTATGATGTTGAATTGAGTCCAAGTACAGTACATCAAATTAAGGTTGTCCAACAATGCATATTTAAAAATGAATGTAAAAGATATCTTTATAATTTTTATTGCATATTTTGCAATAAATATAAATATATGTATATAAATATCCCAAAGACCAATGTATTGAAACTAAGCCAAGCAATTGCCATAATTAATCAGGCCATTATTATGCTACAATTAATAATTAGAAACTTGAGGTAGACGTTATGCACCATCTATTATCTAAATTAATAATCATAATGATTTATTAAATAATTTAAAACATTCTGGAAAAAAAGAATGAGCCCAGATTTGAATCTGCAACCTCCACTTATTGTGCTTGCCAGTTATGCCATCTGGACCCCAAAGCAAACCTTCACTTCCAGATGTATTTAAATTTAGATATAACCAATTTTGATAAGAGATAGACAAACTTCTGTGTTATGGAGTATGTGCAGAAAAGATTCTGATATATCAAGTTTGGTTTGACCAACAATATAGATAAAGTGGCAAAAACTAATGTCAAAATTGCTAAGAAATTACGGACAAGAGTTTGGATTCCAGATATTTAACGGATGGAAAAATTCTTTTTTTTTAATATATGCTATAAACCATTTCTTGCTAAAAAAAAACAGTTTCAAGTGGTGAAATGTCCTTACATCAGCACAACATGAAATTTCAAAATAAAACCAAAACAACAATTAATCACAGGTAGATTCTAGTTGCAATGAAACTAACTGTAGTAGAGTTTATAATATCAGTAGGAACAAAATATTACTGTCAACTTCAACACTAAATCTATAATTAATTAATAACTTAGCAAAGAGCATTTACTCATTTCTCATCACTTATACAGGGTTATAAACAAAAATATACAACTAAAAGATGAGATAGGCTAGTTTCCATCATCCTCAAATATCTTATAAACAATTGTATACATAGAAGTAAATTCAATAGTGATTGATCAGATAGCTTAGAAAGTTATAAAATTTTATTAATTAAACATGTAATTTTATAATATTCATAATTGACTGAACATCTCCTACATGTAACCTTCCAATATGTGTTTTGTGACAATTTTTTAATCCCTTGTGCCACTTGTTGCCCCATGTTTATTCCCCCACCTAAAAAATGTGATGTAATAGACATTAGTAAGATTTTCTTGCAGATAGAAGTAAAATGTATGTAGCATTTCAACCTACAAATTTTAGTGTATATTACTAGAGTTTTTAATATGCAAAATGTATATTTCAGGCACTTTAACATGAATATATATATATATATGACATTTAAAAAAATATGTATGCATGTATAGTGCAATAATAAATGCATATAAAACTGGCCCTTATTTATGAAATTAAATTCTAATTGATAAAATTACAAACGTCTCAAAATGTCACAACTCTTGAAAAACTGTATAATAGGATTTATAATACAATTCACAATAATATTTAAATGATAATAATCACATATAAATGATTTTAGTAAACATTCGTTAAACTATCTTCCCTAAGACAATAAATTTTACACAATACAGATTTTGCAAATGGGGCACCTTGGAGAAAATGCCACAATTTTAACCATATGCAATATGATATAATTCTAGAACATCTCTTTTGCATTTGCAGCCTAAGAGGCCAGATAGGTAGAATATTTCAACAATAACTTGCTAGATCATGTGTATAGTTAATGCAACAAAGAAATGTCTCTTGTTAGACTGAGTACCATATTCATCAGATCTCAATGAAATAGAGGACTTGTGGTTGCATTTGAAAAAGCTATTTGGAAAACACAAATATCACACCAAAGAACAACTGATCATCAATCTTCAGGATGAGCGGGTCAAAATCTTATGTCTACAATGCCAAATTGTGTCTGTCAAAAAGATTTCAAGTGGTGACAAGCTGAGTCAAATTTTCACTCGTTGGAGCACGTTTCCTGGGAAGGGACGGTTGGAGTCATCCTGGACAAATCGAGACAGGTATGCCAACTGAGGTGGACCCGAAAGAAAGCTCGGCTCCTAATTGGTCAGCCAATGGATCTAGAACATAGATATAAGGCAACATGACTGTTGGGAGAAACAAGCATAGCCTAAAACTGTGAGGAAAAACAAGTCTATCCTAAGACTGTGTAATGAGAAGCAAGTCTGGACTAAGACCTTGTAATTAAAAAAATCAAGATGTATTGCTGCGTATCCCTGTAAATAGTGTTAAATAAATAAGACTTAATTTGTGTTTAAGGAGTCGTAAGGTGTTCTTTTTGATGGATCAGAAACTGGACGATACAATTTGAACTCTACTGTGTCTATGTTTTTATTGCTACAAAAGGAGAAGTGACAATGTTGCTGAGTCTGTGCACACAAAATATTTTTGGATTTATGTAAACATGGGTTGTTACTTTCTTCTATACCATTTCATTAACATAATAATAAGTGCCATAGTAACATTGTATTATTGATTTCCTTTCTGATGATAAAGTATATATATATTGTTACCTTAATATTTATTTAGATGAATTTACAAAGATTTGTGTTGTTAATCTATCAATACATAAAACTATCATTACAAGGAAGGAAGCTTTTGGTGGAGAAAGCTATGAGCTGCTACATGACAATATACTTTGTCAATTCTAACAGTTAAAGTAAACATTTTCAGCTGCAAAAATTATAAATTTGTTGTGATTTCCTAAATATTAGAAAAAAATTAAAATTTGGATTTGGTAAATGGTAGATTTAGTGTAATGTAAAGTTTTCCATATTATTATAAAATAAACAGTATAAAATTCTACATGTAAATAAAGAATAGCTATAGCTATTAATAAAATGAGAATTAACTATTTGAGAATGACACTTTAAATAGTGGATAATAAATAGAATAATTAAGTTAATAAATATGTTTTATTAGCCAGCAAAAACAAATTTCTCATGGAAATTAGGTATTAGCTTATTTTTAAAAGTTATGAGGTGCATTCCAAAAGTTCTGGGACTGGTGACATGCCACTACAATTGATCATGTGCAAAACTTGCGTAAACTAGGATGCCTGATAGACATCGTTGTTTAGCTTCCCACTAAATTTTGTGTAATTATTGTATGTAGTTTTTGTTTCTGGCTATATAGAATAGATCCAATTTCAAACTTGGCAAGACTGCAACAGAAAATAAAGTGATTACAAGGGTTAAACATGGATTTACAGTTACGACGCTGACACCAAACAGCAATAGACACAGTAGAAAAATCGTGGCTCACCCAGACCAAAGAAAACAGGCTGAGTGTGGGGCAATCTCAAGAGCATGCTCACTGCTTTTTTTTTTTTTTTGATGAGGAGGAAATTATTCTTTGAGAATTTGTTCCACAAGGCCAAACTATGCATCAAAATTTTTATATCGATGTTTTGAGGTTCCTGTGTGAAAATGTCAGACAAAATAGACCAAATCTTTGGAAAGCTCAAAACTGGTTGTTTCATCATGATGACATCCTCACTCACATAGCTATCTCTATTCAAGTGTTTCTTGCCAGAAATAAAATAACCATGGTATCCCATCCTCCTTAGTCACCAGACTTGGCATTGTGTGATTTTTTTCTATTTCCACTGCTAAAAAAAAGTGCTAACAGGACAGCGATTTTAGAACATTGATGACATTCAAACAGAATTGCAGTGAGTGCTTTAATTGCAGTGTCACACAAAAAAAGAGAGTTCCAGGAATGTTTTGAAAACTGGGAGAAGTGCTGGAATCTATGTACAGCTTCAGAAATAACTTTTTCAAAGGCAACAACTCTCAATAAATTAACATGTTCATCAGCCAATTTTTATTGGACCAGTCCCAGAACTGTTTGACTGTACCTCATATAATTTATTTAAAAAAATTATCTCTTTAAGATGACCACCTTCAAAACTTAGAACTGCACATCTCAAGGGGGATGGTTTTGTTAAAGAGATGACAAAAATACAATGGATACAAAGTACAGTTTATGGTACTGTGTACAACAACACTACATAGTATATATAGTATTCTAGTGTAACTTTGGTTGATGTATAGCTTTAAACGTATTGGGTTTAGTAAGAATGTTTGGTTATTTCTAGTGTAACACTACACAAACTACTATGAAAACAATACAGCAAAGTTTATTTTAAAAATGCTACATATTGATTAACACTATATTGCAAGAAAATTTATTTATTCATGCATCACATGTAATTCTATGTATTGTACATGAAAATGTAGCTCATATAGGTCTTAAATGTTTGCTTTAAAGTAATCTAAAGTAGATATTTGCATTTTGTTTTAACTTTATTCATAAGACACTGCATTCAATATTACTTTTCTATTTGGTCAAAGAGATCCCTCTGCAGGCCAAATGGATTTCAAAAACCATCCAAATCTCACCCAAATCTGATGTCATTTAGCAGAAATTTGAAAAAATTGTAGACCTATAATTTTTCACTGTCATACTTCCTTAATCATGAGAATGGAATTAGATAGATGAAAGCCAAAACCAGATATGGAAAGATTAGAGACAGGAGGCCCCAATTAACTTCAATGTACAAACTTCCAATGCAAACCAGAAGTCACATTATTTCAATTCGGAAATTTCCCTTGAAAGGAGTTACTAGCATGACTCTATTGCTAACAGAAAAAATATAATGTACAGGAGCAAGACACTACTAATTTGTGATGGAGAGCATATATTTTAAATTAAATAAATTAAAAATATGATTAAAAATTGCAACCCAGCATTGTGATGATGTTACAATAAATAATTGCTCATTGATTACCATTTTATCTATCCCTATTAACAGAAAGATTAAATTAATTGGTTTTCTTATAATATTTAATACAGTAGAACCTCGAAAACTCGGCCTAATGTGGACCGAAGGGTGGCCGAGTTTGTGAAAATGCCGGGTTATTGGGAATGGGGTTAAAAAAAATAAGTACGAGTGTTTCCTCAGAAAATACTGTACTGTACTTGTATGTATTGTTTACTTGAGAATACAACAGAGAATAAACTGCCCAAATACCCTTAAACAAAGGAAAAGTA